>NC_084731.1:96263973-96508973 GCF_033978785.1 Entelurus aequoreus
GAGAGAGAGAGAGAGAGAGAGAGAGAGAGAGAGAGAGAGAGAGAGAGAGAGAGAGAGAGAGAGATCAGAAGGCATAAGAAAAAGAAAAAGTATCTGCATTTGATTGTTTACATTTGATTATTAGCAATCCGGGGAGGGTGTTAGTTTAGGGTTGTAGCTGCCTGGAGGTGAACTTTTATTGCGGTTTTGAAGGAGGATAGAGATGCCCTTTCTTTTATACCTGTTGGGAGCGCATTCCACATGAGTGCACCAACCCAAAAAAACTCCCTCCCCCCATTTCTTTCTGTTATCAATATTCTGGTTCCTACATTTTATATCAATATATATCAATACAGTCTGCAAGGGATACAGTCCGTAAGCACACATGATTGTGCGTGCTGCTGCTCCACTAATAGTACTAACCTTTATCAGTTAATTTTACTCATTTTCATTCATTACTAGTTTCTATGTAACTGTTTTTATATTGTTTTACTTTCTTTTTTATTCAAGAAAATGTTTTTAATTTAGTGATCTTATTTCATTATTTTATTTTATTAAACAAACACACTTCCCTGTTTGCTAGTGGGACTAAATTAAGACGACGAGCAAACTAACACTTACTTATCTGCAACGATGCCATGGGCTGAGGGGCTGGAGCAGAAGGTCATGATGGAGGAGGTTTTACTGCAGCGTCTCTCATCAAAGCGTCCATAGCTGGCCTTCATGATCCTGATGGATTTACCAGCGTCTGAGAGCGACCCACAATTGCCAGTAAGAGTTTCGACCACTCATTGCATTGTCAGAAGTACCACGTGAAATGTCACCTTACCGCAGGTGAGAGCTGCCGTTTTTCCTTCACAGGCAACAACTGTGTGCTCAGCTGTTGAAGCAGAATGTGATAACATTTTTTGGGGAGGAAAAAAAAAAATCACACAAAACACATTTGTGTTGAAGTTCAATAGAAAGCTCACCAGATCTTTGTTTCCTGCAGTAATAGCTGACCTGGATAAAGTTGTGATTTTCGTCGCATACGAACATTTGTGGATTTGGCTTTGGCAGGCGGCAACGCTGCAGGCCATTACAGCTGAAATATCCAAGAAACAACGTGTTGTTTTTTAATGTGGCTACACTGTAAGGCACATCACAATAATAATAATAATAATAATAGATTTTATTTGTAAAAAGCACTTTACATTGAGTAAACAACCTCAAAGTGCTACAGTGTATTACAAAATAAATACAAATAAAAAATAAATACAAATAAAAACGACACTGCAAAAAGTCAGTGTTCAAAAACAAGGGAAAAAAAATCAAAAATGAGGGCTATTTTACTTGAACTAAGCAAAATTATCTGCCAATAGAACAAGAAAATTTGGCTTGTCAAAACTTTCCAAAACAAGTAAAATTAGCTAACCTCAATATACCCCAAAACACCTTCAAATAAGTATATTCTCACTAATAACAAGTGCACTTTTCTTGAGGGCAAAAACAAATATGAGACTTTTTTTCTCAACATGTTGAAAAATATTCTTAAATGAAGTAAATGCTAGTGCCATTATCTTGACATAATGACATGCGCTCGGCATTACATTTCTTGAAACCAGCAAACTTATACTAAAAACTAGCTTATTGTTCTTAATGGAAAGGCAAAAAGGCAACGCTCAGGCAAATCATATTGTCTAAAAATGCATTTTCCCATCGATAACATGACATCATCGCGCCAAGTGCGTGCTCTTTCACTCAATTAGTGAGCAAGGAATATAGTATATATATATATATTATATATATATATACACTAGCGTTCAAAAGTTTGGGGTCACATTGAAATGTCCTTATTTTGTAAGGAAAAGCACTGTACTTTTCATTGAAGATAACTTTAAACTAGTCTTAACTTGAAAGAAATACACTCTATACATTGCTAATGTGGTAAATGACTATTCTAGCTGCAAATGTCTGGTTTTTGGTGCAATATCTACATAGGTGTATAGAGGCCCATTTCCAGCAACTATCACTCCAGTGTTCTAATGGTACAATGTGTTTGCTCATTGGCTCAGAAGGCTAATTGATGATTAGAAAACCCTTGTGCAATCATGTTCACACATCTGAAAACAGTTTAGCTCGTTACAGAAGCTACAAAACTGACCTTCCTTTGAGCAGATTGAGTTTCTGGAGCATCACATTTGTGGGGTCAATTAAACGCTCAAAATGGCCAGAAAAAGAGAACTTTCATCTGAAACTCGACAGTCTATTCTTGTTCTTAGAAATGAAGGCTATTCCACTAAATTGTTTGGGTGACCCCAAACTTTTGAACGGTAGTATATATATATATATATATATATATATATATATATATATATATATATATATATATATATATATATATATATATATATATATATACACAGCCCGGCCCCCGGCCAATTTTTTTTAATTGTAATTTGAAGAATTTATCTGAATGTGCATGAACTATTTCTGTTCAAAATTTTTTGAAATGTCACATGTTAAATGTTTAAATATTAACTGTCAGTTTAATTACGAGACACAATTGTGTCAAAGTCATGTTTTTTTTATTTCATGCTTGAAATAAGAAATTATGACTTTGAAAAAGCAGTTTTATACGTCTGAATGTTGGTGACACAGCTTTGCAACACTTGATATTTCAAGCATTTTTTACTCAATATAGGTCATAAAATCTGAGCAACAAACTGTAATATCTTATTGAGATCATTTAGGACCAAAACACTTAAAACAAGTAAAACACTAACAGAAAATCTGCATAATGAGAAAAAATTATCTTGTCAGATGGAAAATAAGCGAATATCACCCTTATTTGAGATATTTAAAGGCCTACTGAAATGAATTTTTTTTATTTAAACGGGAATAGCAGATCCATTCTATGTGTCATACTTGATCATTTCGCGATATTGCCATATTTTTGCTGAAAGGATTTAGTAGAGAAAATTGACGATAAAGTTCGCAACTTTTGCTCGCTGATAAAAAAAACCTTGCCCCTACCGGAAGTAGCGTGACGTCACAAGCGGTAGTGCTGCTCACAATTCCCCGTTGTTTACAATGGAGCGAGAGATATTAGGAGCGAGAAAGTGATGATTACCCCATTAATTTGAGCGAGGATGAAAGATTCGCGGATGAGGAACGTTAGAGTGACAGACTAGAATGCAGTTCAAGAGATATCTTTTTTCGCTCTGACCGTAACTTAGGTACAAGCTGGCTCATTGGAATCCACACTCTCTCCTTTTTCTATTGTGGATCACGGATTTGTATTTCAAACCACCTCGGATACTATATCCTCTTGGAAATGAGAGTCGAGAAGGCGAAATGGACATTCACAGGGACTTTTATCTCCACGACAATACATCGACGAAGCTCTTTAGCATGAGCTAACGTGATAGCATCTGTCTCAAATGCAGATAGAAACAAAATAAATAAATCCCTGACTGGAAGGATAGACCGAAGATCAACAATACTACTATCAGGAGACACCGAACCAAACACTGGACATGTAAATACACGGTTAATGTGTATTCCACGCCTGTCGAAGCCTAGCAATGCTGTTGCTAACGACGCTAACTTAACAACGGGACCTCGTCAGAGCTATGATAAAAACATTAGCGCTCCACCTACGCCAGCCAGCCCTCCTCCGCTCATCAACACCCGTGCTCACCTGCGTTCCAGCGATCGACGACGCGGTCGGCGGCCCGGAGACGTAGGAAGTCCAACAAAGTCCTCCTTGTTGTGTTGCTACAGCCAGCCGCTAATACACCGATCCCACCTACAACTTTCTTCTTTGCAGTCTCCATTGTTCATTAAACAAATTGCAAAAAATTCACCAACACAGATGTCCAGAATACTGTGGAATTTTGTCGAAGAAAACAGAGCTCTGTGTATTGTGTCCAAAAGGGTCCAAACACTTCCGTGGACCTCGCGACGTCACGCGCAGTCACGTGCATACGTCATCCTCCAAAGGCGTTTTGAACCGGAAGTTCCCCGGGAAATTTAAAATGTCACTTTATAAGTTAACCCGGCCGTATTGGCATGTGTTGCAATGTTAATATTTCATCGTTGATATATAAACTATCAGACTGCGTGGTCGCTAGTAGTGGCTTTCAGTAGGCCTTTAAGGTATGGATAACATTTGCTAGCTCCGGGAAACACCGCTCAATGTATTTCTAAGCAAGTCATGATGGTCTCACATGAACGCGGTCCATGTCTTAAGACCGGGATTGAGGCAGTACTGTCGTGCTGAGAAGTCTGCGGTGGCTGGGGTTATGGCGGCACAGTTGACCCGATCGGCTTTACCGTAGCGTAGTTCCTTCACTCTGACGACATGACGGTCGGCTGTACGAAACATGAAGCACAACGGGCGGTTGGTTCAATGCTGGACAATATGAAGCAAGTGAGGCTTTTAGGAGTAAAGTTGGAATACTTACGGCATTGCAGTATCAGGTTTGCATCGCCACATGCGACACTATAGCGGAGCTCTGAATGGTTGGAGCACACAACACAGCTGTCACTCCAATACAAAAGCAAAGGTGTCAAATTGATCAGGCCAGTGAGCAGGTGTAATCCTGCCCGCAGCCAGCAAGACGCACTTTCTAAGCATAAAAACGAGCTACCGTTTTTTTGAAATGAAAGAAACCGCTGTTTTAAATGTGCCCACTGGATGTCGAAATAGCAATTGAAGTCATCATCATCATCGGCAGTCACTCGTAGTCGAGTATGACTGTCCTCAGAATGGATGGCTTCCCATTCGGGGGGACGCCTGCGCGTGACGTCTTTTAGGGTGGGGAGACTGATGCGCCTGCAGCCACCACACGGTCCTTGGCAGAGAGGGGCCTTGATCCAGTGGCGTGGATCCACGACGACTGGAGACCACCCTCTGTTGCAGCCTTCATCCGCCTTCAGTGCCGTTGTGACACGCAGTGTCATCCTCCGCCACTTCCACCGTTGAGGTCTTTGAAATGCTATTCAACCCATAGCTGGGACCCTGACAGGTACTACCACCCCGGGTCAGAGTGGACCTGGGAGCAATGATGACTGAGGGGTAACTCCACCTTCCCCAAAACTCCAGAACTCCCGAACTGAAGCCTCATCACCGGATGCAGTTTTGAGTCATACCCAGGACGCCGCAATTGAAGTGTAACACACACGACACTGTTTAAAGTTGACTTCAAGCAGCTTCGGGATTGGCTTCCGCTACTCCAGGGGTCGGCAACCCGCGGCTCCGGAGCCGCATGCGACTCCTTGACCACTCTGATGCGGCTCAGCTACATACATGCCGACCCACCCGATTTTCCCAGGAGATTTATGGATCTCAGTGTCTCTCATAGATTACTCCCATGGAAAAAATAATCCTATTTACACTCTAATTACTAAATAAAGGGCGTGCCCTAATTGCACTGCAGTAATTGTCCTCTATAGCATTTACATACAGCGTGCCAGTCCAGCCACATGTTGCATGTTGTTATTACTTGCACACACAGGAGACAGCAAAGCATACTTACTCATCAGCCACACAGCTTACAGTGACGGTAGCCGTATCAAACAACTTTAACATTTTTATGTTACAAATATGCGCCACACTGTGAACCCACACCAAAAAAGAATGAAAAACACATTTCTGGAGAACATCCCACCGTAACACAACATAAACACAACACAACCATTACCCAGAATCCCATGCAGCCCTAACTCTTCCCGTCTACATTATACACCCCCGCTACCACCAAATCCCCCCACACATCAACCCCCCCCCCCCCCCCCCTCTCCGTGCGTTGGTTGAGCGGAAGAGTTAGGGCTTCATGGGATTCTGGGTATTGGTACCGTCAGTGTAAGATGTGTGGCTGCTGAGGTAGTACGCCTTGCTGTCACTTATGTGAGCAAGCTGAAATTGCATTCTATGTGTGGTTGAGCAGGTACACTGTTAGGGCAGACTGTAGAGGGCGCCAAATGCAGTGTCATCACGCTCTGATATTCGGGAGTCTCCCGGGAAAAATGAGAGGGTTGGCAAGTATGACGCTATCAAGCGCCATTCATTCAAAACTCGCGGGCTGCACTAACATCAAATTTCCACATTAAAGTACGTGCCGGTGCGTGTGTCGGAGACCTCTGGTTAACATAGCACAAAGCATTTAAGCTTTGTATGCGGTGTTTTTCATTTTAAATTTTACATTTTTTTTTGTGGCTCCCATTACTTTCTTTAATTTGTGAAACTTGCCAAAATGGCTCTTTGAGTGGTAAAGGTTGCCGACCCCTGCGCTACTCCAATCGGCACATCAGCTCCTCCTGTTGTGTCTGGCAGCAGATGGCGGCAGACTGATGCAGTATCGACCTGCGACGCCTTCCCAGCAGGCACAAGACATTAGTCAAGGGTTGAAGTTGCCTGGAGGTGTTGTTTTAGTGTGGTTTTGAAGGAGGATAGAGATGCCCTTTCTTTAACACCTGTTGGGAGTGCATTCCACATTGATGTGGCATAGAAAGAGAATGAGTTAAGACCTTTGTTAGATCGGAATCTGGGTTTAACGTGGTTAGTGGAGCTCCCCCTGGTGTTGTGGTTATGGCGGTCATTTACGTTAAGGAAGTAGTTTGACATGTACTTTGGTATCAGGGAGGTGTAGTGGATTTTATAGACTAGGCTCAGTGCAAGTTGTTTAACTCTGTCCTCCACCTTGAGCCAGCCCACTTTGGAGAAGTGGGTTGGAGTGAGGTGTGATCTGGGGTGGAGGTCTAAAAGTAACCTGGCTAGCTTGTTCTGGGAGTCTAGATTTGAGGGTTTTGGAGGTGCTAGGGTACCAGGAGGTGCATGCGTAATCGAAAAAGGGTTGAACGAGAGTTCCCGCTAGAATCTTCATGGTGCTTTTGTTGGCCAGAGAGGAGATTCTGTAGAGAAATCTCGTTGGTTGGTTGACCTTTTTGATTACCTTGGTTGCCATTTTATCACAGGAAAGATTAGCCTCTAGAATGGAACCTAGGTAGGTGATCTCATCTTTCCTGGTGATAACAATGTCACCCACTTTTCTATTTGTGTTGTAGAATATTGGTTGGGAAATGACCAAAGTTCAATGGTCAAATCAACATCGTTGGTTAAACGCCGTCAAAAAGTATGTCGTTCCAACGCTAGGTTTGAGATGCTCAACGTCACAACCCAATTTTAACAAGTTTTCGACGTTGTTTTAATGTCTTGTGCCTGCTGGGTTCTTTCATTGTAAATTTTCCAATCAAGTCAAAATGACCATCATATTTGTGGTTAGAGTTTTGTCGGCGCACGCAATGAGTTGATGGCGAGATGCGCACCCTGAACTCCATTGTAAAATGTGTGTTTCTACATTTGTTGTTTGTTCTATTTGTTGTATTTCATGTCCTTTTAAAACGGACTTTGAAACAACGCTGCAAAATAGTTGTATTTGTAAATTGGGACAACGTTGGTGTCGAACAGTGGATCCACGTTGTTGGTTGGCAAATGACCACATTTCAATGGTCAAATCAACGTCACAACCTGACATTGATTAGCATGTTGTTTCAACCTTCTACTTGTGTTGTAGAATATTGGTTGGGAAATGACCAAAGTTCAATGGTCAAATCAACCTCGTTGGTTAAACGTCGTCAAAAAGCATGTCGTTCCAACGCTAGGTTTGAGATGCTCAACGTCAGAACCCAATTTTAACAAGTTGTCGACGTTGTTTTAATGTCTTGTGCCTGCTGGCTTCTTTCATTGTAAATTTTCCAATCAAGTCAATATGACCATCATATTTGTGGTTAGAGTTTCGTCGGCGCATGCAATGAGTTGATGGCGAGATGCGCACCCTGAACTCCATTGTAAAATGTGTGTTTCTACATTTGTTGTTTGTTCTATTTGTTCTATTTCATGTCCTTTTAAAACGGACTTTGAAACAACGCTGCAAAATAGTTGTATTTGTAAAATGGGACAACGTTGGTGTCGAACAGTGGATCCACGTTGTTGGTTGGGAAATGACCACATTTCAATGGTCAAATCAACGTCACAACCTGACATTGATTAAACGTTGTCAAAAAGCATGTTGTTTCAACCTTCTATTTGTGTTGTAGAATATTGGTTGGGAAATGACCAAAGTTCAATGGTCAAATCAACCTCAGAAGCCGACGTTGGTTAAACGTCGTCCAAAAACATGTTGTTCCAACGTTAAGTTTGAGATGCTCAACGTCAGAACCTAATTCAACAAGTTTTCGACGTTGTTTTAATGTCTTGTGCCTGCTGGCTTCTTTCATTATACATTTTCCACTGAAGTCAATACGACCATCATCTTTGTGGTTAGAGTTTCGTCGGCGCACGTTGATGGCAAGATGCGCACCCTGAACTCCATTGTAAAATGTGTGTTTCTACATTTGTTGTTTGTTCTATTTTATTTCATGCTTCAATCTACCATGTTCACATTGGCTAAGTTTGTAGTTATATTACCCTGATTTCGGGCCATGGCGTTATATAAATGAATGTGTTGTGGCAGTTGCGGATGTCATCAATGCAGCGGTTTGAAGAAACATTCCGTCGCTTTTCCAAACACGTCTTTCAAAAGGTGAACTGCCAACACGAGAATGCTTAACAGGAAGTGCTTAAAGTTGACCGGCTTTGTAAATATACTGCGACCAAATCTAAGTTTATTTTGTTCTTCCCTGGTGTTTTTGAAATTGCACCATATTTTTTTTTCCTCAGAATTTTCAACTAACTTGAAGTGTTTTGCCAATAAGATTATTTCTAATGTAAAGATTTTCAGGATGCGCCGGTTCTATTTTTGGCCGAGGTAAAACAAAGAGACAATCTGAAGTTGTGTTTATCTTTAAGTTATTATGCCATGATTTTACCAGTGCGGCTCAGCGTGGGAATACACCCTGAGCGGAAATACGTTTAACACCCTTGTACTAACGCGACAAATGTAATCTTCTACGAGGAAAAAAAAAACAACCCTGAGATGTTCATAGAAAAAAAGAGAAAACACTTACCTTGTGACGTGCAACACCAAACTGACGCCAGGACTATGGAAATAGAACATCAACTAAAATGAATGACGGTTATTATTTCAAAGTGTAGATCTCACTGAATACTCACGGGCAACGACTGTCAACTTTGCAGGCAACATCTCGTCAGATGAATGTAGCAAGGCTGGAAATGTAGGGATTTTTATTCAGACCTGTGCAAACAGAGCGCATGGACAGGGCGTTGACGTCTTGCCAGGGGCGGGAATGAAGTTGACTAATGTAAAGTTGCTGTTAAACAGTAGAGTGTTGAAATAAGCAAATAGTGGCTGGACAGTTCTCAGTTTAACTTGAGTTTAATATTGATTTTCCCCAAAAGGCTGCAAAACTATAGAAAGTCAACACTTTACACAAGTGATGTGCCGTGCATTTGCTACCTGGGGACTTTATTGACCTATTCCACCTCTTAATAACACCAATATCACCTCATAATTCAACAAATCCTATTAGTACACAAACATTCTGTATAACAATACTCGGCTTTACAGAGAGAGTGTCATGTCCTTTATTGCACTGCAAAAACTGAAATCTAAGTAAGATGAAATATCTCAAATAAGGGTGATATTTGCTTATTTTCTGTCTGATAAGATCATTCTTCTCACTAAGCAGATTTTATGTTGGAGTGTTTTACTTGTTTTAAGTGTTTTGGTCCTAAATGATCTCAGTAAGATATTACAGCTTGTTGCTGAGATTTTTATGACCTATATTGAGTAAAAATATGCTTAAAACTAGAATATCAACTGTTGCAAAGCTGTGTCATCAACACTCACAAGTATAAAACTACTTTTTTAATAATTTCTTATTTCAAGCATGAAAAAAAAAATCATGATGCCGAGCGCATATCATTATGTCAAGATAATGGCACTAGCATTTACTTCATTTTGGAATATTTTTCAACACATTGAGCAAAACGGTCTAATTTTTTTTTCTACCAAGAAAAGTGCAATTGTTATTAGTGAGAATATACTTATTTTAAGCTATTTTTGGGTTCATTGAGGTTAGCTAATTTGACTTGTTTTACTTGTTTACTTGTTTCATTGTTGTTAGCTAATTTTACTTGTTTTGGAAAGTCTCGACAAGCCGAATTTTCTTGTTCTATTGGCAGATAATTTTGCATAGTTCAAATAAAATACCCCTAATTTTTTTTTTTCTTCTTGTTTTTGAACACTGACTTTTTGCAGTGTGGGTAGTAGTGCCTCAACTTTCGTGCTTAATCGGTTCTGCACTGCAAAAACTATCTAAGTAAGATGAAATATCTCAAATAAGGGTGATATTTGCTTATTTTCTGTCTGATAAGATAATTCTTCTCACTAAGCAGATTTTATGTTAGAGTGTTTTACTTGTTTTTACTCCTAAATGATGTCAGTAAGATATTACAGCTTGTTGCTGAGATTTGATGAGCTATATTGAGTAAAACATGCTTGAAACTAGAATATCAACTGTTGCAAAGCTGTGTCATCAACACTCACAAGTATAAAACTACTTTTTTTAAAGTAATCGTTTCTTATTTCAAGCATGAAAAAAAAAAATCATGATGCCGAGCGCATATCATTATGTCAAGATAATGGCACTAGCATTTACTTCATTTTGGAATATTTTCAACATATTGAGCAAAAAGGTCTCCTTTTTTCTTTTCTACCAAGAAAAGTGCACTTGTTATTAGTGAGAATATACTTATTTTAAGGTATTTTTGGGTTCATTGAGGTTAGCTAATTTGACTTGTTTTGGAAAGTCTTGACAAGCCAAATTTTCTTGTTCTATTGGCAGATAATTTTGCTTAGTTCAAATAAAATACCCCTAATTGTTTTTTTGTTTTGTTTTTTTTTCTTGTTTTTCAACACTGACATTTTGCAGTGTGGGTAGTAGTACCTCAACTTTCGTGCTTAATCGGTTCTGCACTGCAAAAGATGAAATATCTCAAATAAGGGTGATATTTGCTTATTTTCTGTCTGATAAGATCATTCTTCTCAATATCCAGATTTGATTTTAGAGTGTTTTACTTGTTTTAAGTGTTTTGGTCCTAAATGATGTCAGTAAGATATTACAGCTTGTTGCTGAGATTTGATGAGCTATATTGAGTAAAACATGCTTGAAACTAGAATATCAACTGTTGCAAAGCTGTGTCATCAACACTCACAAGTATAAAACTACTTTTTTAAAGTCATCATTTCTTATTTCAAGCATGAAAAAAAAAATCATGATGCCGAGCGCATATCATTATGTCAAGATAACGGCACTAGCATTTACTTCATTTTGGAATATTTTTCAACATATTGAGCAAAAAGGTCTCTTTTTTTTTCTACCAAGAAAAGTGCACTTGTTATTAGTGAGAATATACTTATTTTAAGGTATTTTTGGGTTCATTGAGGTTAGCTAATTGTACTTGTTTACTTGTTTCATTGTTGTTAGCTAATTTTACTTGTTTTGGAAAGTCTCGACAAGCCGAATTTTCTTGTTCTATTGGCAGATAATTTTGCTTAGTTCAAATAAAATACCCCTCATTTTTTTTTTTTTCTTGTTTTTGAACACTGACTTTTTGCAGTGTGGGTAGTAGTGCCTCAACTTTCGTGCTTAATCGGTTCTGCACTGAAAAAACTATCTAAGTAAGATGAAATATCTCAAATAAGGGTGATATTTTCTTATTTTCTGTCTGATAAGATCATTCTTCTCACTAAGAAGATTTTATGTTAGAGTGTTTTACTTGTTTTAAGTGTTTTGCTCCTAAATGATCTCAGTAAGATATTACAGCTTGTTGCTGAGATTTGATGACCTATATTGAGTAAAACATGCTTGAAACTAGAATATCAAGTGTTGCAAAGCTGTGTCATCAACACTCACAAGTAGAAAACTACTTTTTTTAAAGTAATCATTTCTTATTTCAAGCATGAAAAAAAAAAATCATGATGCCGAGCGCATATCATTATGTCAAGATAATGGCACTAGCATTTACTTCATTTTGGAATATTTTTCAACATATTGAGCAAAAAGGTCTAATTTTTTTTTTCTACCAAGAAAAGTGCACTTGTTATTATTAGTGAGAATATACTTATTTTAAGCTATTTTTGGGTTCATTGAAGTAAGCTAATTTTACTTGTTTTGGAAAGTCTCGACAAGCTGAATTTTCTTGTTCTATTGGCAGATCATTTTGCTTAGTTCAAATAAAATACCCCCAATTTTTTTTTTTCTTTTTTTTTTTCTTGTTTTTGAACACTGACTTTTTGCAGTGTGGGTAGTAGTGCCTCAACTTTCGTGCTTAATCGGTTCTGCACTGCAAAAACTATCTAAGTAAGATGAAATATCTCAAATAAGGGTGATATTTGCTTATTTTCTGTCTGATAAGATAATTCTTCTCACTAAGCAGATTTTATGTTAGTGTTTTACTTGTTTTAAGGGTTTTGTTCCTAAATGATCTCTCGCAGTTAAGAAATATATTCTTAACTGCTTCCTTTCCATTAAGAAACATAAATTAGTTTTTAGTATAAGTTTGCTGGTTTCAAGAAATGTCATGCCGAGCGCATATCATTATGTGAAGATAATGGCACTAGCATTTACTTCATTTTGGAATATTTTTCAACATATTGAGCAAAAAGGTCTCTTTTTTTTTCTACCAAGAAAAGTGCACTTGTTATTAGTGAGAATATACTTATTTTAAGGTATTTTTGGGTTCATTGAAGTTAGCTAATTTGACTTGTTTTGGAAAGTCTTGACAAGCCGAATTTTCTTGTTCTATTGGCAGATAATTTTGCTTAGTTCAAATAAAATACCCCTAATTGTTTTTTTTGTTTTTGTTTTTTTTTCTTGTTTTTGAACACTGACTTTTTGCAGTGTGGGTAGTAGTGCCTCAACTTTCGTGCTTAATCGGTTCTGCACTGCAAAAACTATCTAAGTAAGATGAAATATCTCAAATAAGGGTGATATTTGCTTATTTTCTGTCTGATAAGATAATTCTTCTCACTAAGCAGATTTTATGTTAGAGTGTTTTACTTGTTTTAAGTGTTTTGTTCCTAAATGATCTCTCGCAGTTAAGAAATTTATTCTTAACTGCTTCCTTTCCATTAAGAAACATAAATTAGTTTTTAGTATAAGTTTGCTGGTTTCAAGAAATGTCATGCCGAGCGCATATCATTATGTCAAGATAATGGCACTAGCATTTACTTCATTTAAGAATATTTTTCCACGTATTGAGAAAAAAAGACTCATATTTTGTTTTTTCTACCAAGAAAAGTGCACTTGTTATTAGTGAGAATATACTTATTTTAAGATATTTTTGGGTTCATTGAGGTTTGCTAATTTTACTTGTTTTGGAAAGCCACATTTTCTTGTTCTATTGGCAGATCATTTTGCTTTGTTCAGGTAAAATACTCCTAATTTTTGTATTTTTTTTCTTGTTTTTGAACACTGACTTTTTGCAGTGTGTGATGAAGCTCTTAACCCAAAACGTTTGTATCTCAAATCAGCATCTGTCATTGAAATGAAGTGAAATGTAATATTTGCTTGCCCCGATAAAATCAGTGGAATTTCAACATGTTGAGTTGTTGAGTTGAGTTTGAGTTTATCTGGAACATTACAACATTTTCCAATCACAATTTCCCGTCTCTCTTTTCAACATGTTCGAAAAGGAGTAGAAAGAAGCATAGTTTATTTAAATCCTACTCCTTTTCCTTTACATAGCAGCTGCTAATACTTTTGTTGACTTCCTGTACATTTATTCACAATATACTCCATAAGTAATAACATTAAAACAATTTTCCGTGCAAATGTTCATATTGTTGTTACTCAGCCAGCGTTTGTGGGTCTGATGGACCCGTTGCATTTTGTGGCTTTTAATGCCTCACAATCAAACACTTTTGTGTTAAAATACTGAACAGATGTTTATTGGGATAAGGTAAACATCTGTTCAGTATTTTAACATAAAATACCAACATGTATTTCGATACTTTTCGATACTTTTCTAAATAAAGGGACCAGCATTATTGGCTTTATATTAACAAAAAAAATCTTACAGAACATTAAACATATGTTTCTTAATGCAAGATTGTCCTTAAATAAAATAGTGAACATACAAGACAACTTGTCTTTTATTCGTGAGTAAGCAAACAAAGGCTCCTAATTTAGTCTGCTGACATATGCAGTAACATATTGTGTCATTTATCATTGTACTATTTTGTCAACATTATTAAGGACAAGTGGTAGAAATTAATTATTAATCTACTTGTTCATTTACTGTTAATATCTGCTTATTTTCTCTTTCAACATGTTCTATCTACACTTCTGTTAAAATGTAACAATCACTTATTCTTCTGTTGTTTGGATGCTTTACTTATTACTTAATAGTTTTGGAGGATACCACAAATTTGGGTATCGAGCCGATACCAAGTAGATACAGGATCATACATTGGTCAAAATTGAAGTCCTCGACATATTTCCCAAGTTGATAAACATAATATAGATTTTTTTTTAAACGGAAAAAGATTTTGTGACGATAAAAAATATCGATGTAATCATAGTAGTATCGAGTAGATACGCTCCTGTACTTGGTATCATTACAGTGGCGTTTGTTTACATTTTGACGCCGGTGAGCTACGGTGTGTAGTGAACAAATTGGGTGTTCTATCGCAGTGTTGTGCATTACAAACTCAAATGTGTTCCGTACTGACAAGGAAGTTAGCTTATCTCTTGCCGCGGTTAGCTTTTACGGCTAATACCGTAGCATGCCGATGTGTTGGTACGCTAGAAAGAGAGTTTTCAGTGTTCGCTCTCACAATAATGTCGCGACAGTTAGGTTATTATACAGGTTACGGAACGTAAACAAAGTATTGGTGCCGGTTTTTGAATGCATTACCTAAAGTGATTTAGGGGTACAAATTGATTGCATTGCTAGCTACCGAGAACAAGCCCTTTTTTACATGTTAGAATGCAAAAAAAACCAACCTTTTCTCTTCTTGTCTCTCATAACGATTGTGAACGATAGGCGGAATTCCGAAAAACGTGCAGTTTCCCTTTAAATGGCAATAGTGTATAGACCACGGTGACCTTTGCCTTGAAGCAACATTTGCCAGTTTTGTTGTCGTTGTACTGTAAGTATTGTACTCATTACACATGTGATGTTTGATTGTAAGTTGTAGTTTTCATTACCAGATTTGGAAGGCTTGAAATCAGTGGCGTGCGGTGAGGTTCATGTCTGGTGAGGCATTGCATCATCACAGTCAGATTTACAAACATACGAACCCTAAATAGTATCTTATTCACCATGTGATTGGCAGCAGTTAACGGGTTATGTTTAAAAGCTCATACCAGCATTCTTTACACAACTGTAGCACACAAAAAAACACATTTAATAAAAAAAACATTTTTATGGTCTTACCTTTCTTGCTGGACAGCCTTTGCGTGTGTACCACACCGTTTGAAAAGAACGGGTCTTCTGTCCCGAAGTCAAAAGCAAACCTTTTAGCTCCGGCGTTGGTCTACCTTTAATTATTACCTCCTGCTTCCATTGAAAGTCCAGTTTAGAAAACTGTTTTATTTTACATATGTAATCATCCATGTTTTTAATAAAAGTCCAGGTGAGAGGAAATAAACAATCGCTTGCAAATTTTTTTTCTATTTTTTTTTTTTTCTTCTGCGGCCGAGGAATGATCTCTGGGATCACTACCGCCCTCTACCACCAGGAGGCCGGATTACTGCGAGCCTCAACCAGTACGTCTTTTGCAGCAGATTTATGAATGCTCAGCACAAGAAATACGTTACACACATACAGTTTTGGACAAAATACACTGTACATTATATACCTCAGCTAACTAAACGATGCCATAGTTTAGTTAGCTGATATAATTCATATAGCAATACAGTCTCACTGCACAGCAGCTCAGCAGTTAGCCGAGTCATTGTGCACAATCCATGTTGAGGCACGAATCAGTGACGTGCCTCAACTGGCTGCTGATCACCGCACCGTCTCTTCTCAGTATTTGAACGGCAAATGTGAAAATAAAAATACAAATAATCTAAAACTGGTTAAGTTAAATGGAAAATAACTTTAGTATAATCACTGGATACATATAACAATTTAATTATTTTTTTTTTCTTTTTACATTTTTTTTCTTTACATGACGGCAGGTGAGGCACCGCCTCCCCTGCCTCTAGTGACTGCACGCCACTGCTTGAAATAGGAATGTACGGCATGCACATGCCTTCAGTGACAATCTACAATGTAAATAGTCATGAAAATAAAGAAAACGCATTGAATGAGGAGAAGGTGTGTCCAACCTTTTGGCCTGTACTGTATGTGGAGAAAAACTATGTCAATTAGCATCAAACCAGCACATTTTGCAAAAGTGGAGCATTGTTTTGTTTTTTGAGTGTTTTCTGTCAGACATAATTGCGTTGTTGGTATTGAATTTGCAACATTATCTATAGACTGGTCTATTCTCTGGTCTACAGAATCTCCTCTCTGGTCAACAAAAGCACCATGAAGATTCTAGCGGGAACTCTCGTTCAACCCTTTTTCGATTACGCATGCACCTCCTGGTACCCTAGCACCTCCAAAACCCTCAAATCTAGACTCCAAACATCCCAGAACAAGCTAGTCAGGTTACTTCTAGACCTCCACCCCAGATCCCACCTCACTCCTACCCACTTCTCCAAAGTGGGCTGGCTCAGGGTGAAGGACAGAGTAAAACAACTTGCACTGAGCCTGGTCTATAAAATCCGCTACACCTCCCTGATACCGAAGTACATGTCAAACTACTTCCTTAAAGGCCTACTGAAAGCCACCACTACCGACCACGCAGTCTGATAGTTTATATATCAATGATGAAATCTTAACATTGCAACACATGCCAATACGGCCGGGTTAACTTATAAAGTGCAATTTTAAATTTCCCGGGAAACTTCCGCTTGAAAACGTCTATGTATGATGACGTATGCGCGTGACGTCACGACGGCAATGGAAGTATTCGTACCCAATGTGTCACCGTACAAACTGCTCTGTTTTCATCGCAAAATTCCACAGTATTCTGGACATCTGTGTTGGTGAATCTTTTGCAATTTGTTTAATGAACAATGGAGACTGCAAAGAAGAAAGTTGTAGGTGCGATCGGTGTATTAGCGACGGACTACAGCAACACAATCAGGATGTTGTGTTGTGTTTGAATTGGATAGCAGACGCGCTACCGTGAGTACAGCTTTGGCTTCCAAACATTTGATCGCTTGCCCGTACGTGCGTGTCGCTATGTGCATGTCACGTACGTAACTTTGGGGAAATATATGTTTCTTGTCGACTCTGATGGCGGCCGGGGTGTCGTCGAAAGCTACAACGCCCGCCGCCGCTCCGTAGCTAAGTTAGCTTCAATTGTTAAGCTTCGCCAAGCTGGAAATTATTAACCGTGTATTTACATGTTCATGGTTTAATAGTATTGTTGATCTTCTGTCTATCCTTCCAGTCAGGGTTTTTTAAATTTTGTTTCTATCTGCATTTGAGCCTGATGCTATCACGTTAGCTCCGTAGCTAAAGAGCTTCACTGATGTATTGTCGTGGAGATAAAGGTCACTGTGAATGTCCATTTCGCGTTCTCGACTCTCATTTTCAAGAGGATATAGTATCCGAGGTGGTTTAAAATACAAATCCGTGATCCACAATAGAAAAAGGAGAGTGTGTGGAATCCAATGAGCCAGCTTGTACCTGAGTTACGGTCAGAGCGAAAAAAGATACACCCTGCACTACACTCTAGTCCTTCACTCTAACGTTCCTCATCCACGAATCTTTCATCCTCGCTCAAATTAATGGGGTAATCGTCGCTTTCTCGGTCCGAATCTCTCTCGCTCCATTGTAAACAACGGGGAATTGTGAGGAATCCTTCCTCCTGTGACGTCACGCTACTTCCGGTGTAGGCAAGGCTTTTTTTTATCAGCGACCAAAAGTTGCGAACTTTATCGTCGTTGTTCTATACTAAATCCTTTCAGCAAAAATATGGCAATATCGCGAAATGATCAAGTATGACACATAGAATGGATCTGCTAAATAAAACATTTTCATTTCAGTAGGCCTTTAACGTAAATGACCGCCATAACCACAACACCAGGGGGAGCTCCACTAACCACGTTAAACCCAGATTCCGATCTAACAAAGGTCTTAACTCATTCTCCTTCTACGCCACATCAATATGGAATGCACTCCCAACAGGTGTAAAAGAAAGTGCATCTCTATCCACCTTCAAAACCACACTAAAAGAACACCTCCAGGCAACTTCAACCCTAGACTAACACCCTCCCCCTTCCACATCCCACCTCCCCGTATTGTAAATAATCCAATGTAAATAATAAAATGTAAATAATCAAATGTATATTCTTGTTCTTCTGCTATCTGAACTCACTATGTTCACTGCTCGCTGTACATATCCTACCAAGTCACACCTACACTGTTTCAATGTCCATTTATCAGATGATGCAATTGTTGATGACTGAAGTGCTGATATCAACCAAACCTAACCCCCTCCGCCCTCCACATCCCACCCCCGGATTGTAAATAATGTAAATAATTCAACGTCTTCTCTCCTCTTTTCCCCTGTCCCTTGCGAGGGGGAGTTGCATAGGTCCGGTGGCCATGGATGAAGTGCTGGCTGTCCAGAGTCGGGACCCCGGGTGGACCACTAGCCTGTGCATCGGTTGGGGACATCTCTGCGCTGCTGACCCGTCTCCGCTCGGGATGGTTTCCTGCAGGCCCCACTATGGACTGGACTCTCGCTGATGTGTTGGATCCACAGTGGACTGGACTTTCACAATATTATGTCAGACCCACTCGACATCCATTGCTTTCGGTCTTCCCTAGAGGGGCGGGGGGGTTACCCACATATGCGGTCCTCTCCAAGGTTTCTCATAGTCATTCACCGACGTCCCACTGGGGGGAGTTTTTCCCTGCCCGTATGTGGGCTCTACCGAGGATGTCGTTGTGGCTTGTGCAGCCCTTTGAGACACTTGTGATTTAGGGCTATATAAATAAACATTGATTGATTGATTGAACGTATATACTGTGATGATTAACTTGTGTGATGACTGTATTATGCTGATAGTATATATTTGTACCATGAATTGATTAACGTGGATTTAAACAAGTTGAAATTGGGGTGTTCCCATTTAGTGGTCAATTGTACGGAATATGTACTGTACTGTACAATTTACTAAGAAAAGTTTCAATCAATCAATCAAAGACAGTTTGGCTGAGTCCGTTCTGATCGCCGCTTAAGTGACAGAATCCTCGCCAAATGTGACGTTAAACGCTATCTTACGTGGATCGAAACCCGGTAGAAATTGGTCGGTGCCTGTTAAAGTACCGAATCCAGTAGCCATCCCTACTTCCATTGCCACACAGGTTGCCACCGTTTCAAAATACACATCTTGACTTTGTATTTTGCGGTCCATTTTATGCTCTCATGTATTTATAAACAATTATGACTCATGATGTTTATTTTCAGAGAGTTTTCCAAGAATTATAATGGGATAAGACCTTCCCCTGCCTGACACTCACACATCCTTTAGTGTACTCCCGTAACAGTATTTGCTCTCTGCAGGGACATTGTTGATGTGATGGTTCAAAATCCATATGCAAAAAAAATTCTCCTCATGACACATCTCTTAAGTACATACTACGAGTGTACATATGCAAGACTGTAGCCAGTGGCTAATTTCCGTCTTTTGTCCCGGTGGCAATTATTTCCAAACAAATAAGAACAGGGCAGCATCAAACAAAAAGTCAGTGTTCAAAAACAAGAAAAAAAAAATACAAAAATTAGGGGTATTTTACTTGAACTAAGTAAAATTATCTGCCAATAGAACAAGAAAATTTGGCTTGTCAAGACTTCCCAAAGCAAGTAAAATTAGCTAACCTCAATGAACCCAAAAATACCTTAAAATAAGTATATTCTCTTGACTAACAACAAGTGCACTTTTCTTGGTAGAAAAAAAAGAGACCTTTTTGCTCAATATGTTGAAAAATATTCTTAAATTAAGTAAATGTGACCCGTGCTGGCAAAATGAGTACAGGCTAATTTTGACCTACAGGCAAATAAGTGATTTTTTTAAAATCTTGGTTGAAATTGAGATTTTCACAAAAATGAGTCCATAAAGCCACAATCTAGCAATCCCAATCATCGAAATAGCAAGAAAACATCTTAAATCACCTTTATTTGAAGGTTTTGTACGAGGTATGTCTTCAGAAATGAGTCCTTTGTGTTAAAATTCCTTGAGAAAATCCAATGTTTTCAACGCTCACTCGCGGCAATAAGGGGGAATCCCCCTAGCCCAGGGGTCGGCAACCCAAAATGTTGAAAGAGCCATATTGGACCAAAAAAAACAAAAACAAATCTGTCTGGAGCCGCAAAAAATTAAAAGCCATATTACATGTGTCATGAGATATAAATTTAATTAAGAGGACTTAAAGGAAACTAAATTAGCTCAAATATAGCTACAAATTAGGCATAATGATGCAATATGTACATATAGCTAGCCTAAATAGCATGTTAGCATCGATTAGCTTGCAGTCATGCAGTGACCAAATATGTCTGATTAGCACTCCACACAAGTCAATAACATCAACAAAACTCACCTTTGTGCACTCATGTACAAGGTTAAAAGTGTGGTGGACAAAATGAGACAGAAAAAGAAGTGGCATAAAACACGTCCTAGAAAGTCGGAGAAAGTTATACATGTAAACAGACTATACGGTGAGTTCAAGGACCGCCAAAATAAGTAGGACAAAACGGCGCTCGCCAAATACTTGAATAAGTGAAGCATGTTTAATATAAACAGTGTGATTTATAACAATTAGGGAGGTTTGTGTCATGTTTGTCCTCCTACAGAAACCATACTAAAACAAAAAAAATTATTTTTTTTCCCCCTCATCTTTTTCCATTCTTCATACATTTTTGAAAAATCTCCAGAGAGCCACTAGGGCGGCGCTAAAGAGCCGCATGCAGCTCTAGAGCCGCGGGTTGCCGACCCCCGCCCTAGCCATATTTGGTATCATTGTGACGCCAAGTTGACCTACTTTCTAAAAATGAGCATGGAATTCCCGATGACGCCATTCTGAACCAATATAATTCGAGTTTTTAAACCTGTAAACAAATCCGGCTTGTTGCTAAGCGGAACAGCGGTCGCTGTGAGGCGTACCCTCATTGGTTGAATCACCCCGCGCGGTGCATTGTGGTATCATGGCAGCGCCCGGATGAAAAACAACACAGTAATTCCAGCGGAATATTTGGTGAAAAAAGGTGATTATCGAACATTTGATTATTATTTTTGTGGATAAGTTAGACTGTTTTACATTCCGTAATGGATTTAGAAGGTGGAGAGGGTACACAGTCGGTTGCAAGTGCGCTAAATTCACTGCAGTCGGCGAATCTTCTTAGTGCTGCTGGTCAGGGGCCGTACTTATCAAGCTTCTTAGAGTGCCATTTTACACTTAAGTCCTGAGAATTTGCGAAATTTAGTCCTACTCTCAAACTTAAGAATACAAGCTTTTTATCAACGTTCTTAAGTCTAAGAATCACTCCTACTCTCCATGATATTTAAGAGACCTTCAGAGGTGTCTTAAGTGGTTAGGAGTTGCCAGCAGGGGATGGCACTGAGGCGAGAGAGACGTGCGCCAACGTTCAGGGAACGGAACAATGTCTTTTTTTTTTGATGACGAGCAGCTGATCAAACGGTATCGTTTAGAGCAGGGGTCACCAACCTTTTTGAAACCAAGAGCTACTTCTTGGGTAGTGATTAATGCGAAGGGCTACCAGTTTGATACACACTTAAATAAATTGCCAGAAATAGCCAATTTGCTCAATTTACCTTTAACTCTATGTTATTATTAATAATTAATGATATTTATCTTTGTGGAAACACTGATCATCTTAATGATTTCTCACATTAAATATATATAGAAACAGATAAATATCAATATGCAACACTTTATTTTTATATTTTCTCTAAGTGCACATTTTTCAAATTGAACATTTTCAAATGATCACTTCTAAGACAGTCTTGTGAAATCACAATATTCCATTTTAACTAGCGAGCCACTAACATTGTTTTAACAAATCATGAATTACTTTGCACCATGTTTGTACAAATAACTCATGTAAAATAAAAAAATTAAAAAATAAAAATAATTTATGGAACATCATTAGTAATTTTTCCTGATTAAGATTAATTTTAGAATTTTGATGACATGTTTTAAATAGGTTAAAATACAATCTGCACTTTGTTAGAATATATAACAAATTGGACCAAGCTATATTTCTAACAAAGACAAATCATTATTTATTCTAGATTTTCCAGAACAAAAATTTTAAAAGAAATTCAAAAGACTTTGAAATAAGATTTTAATTTGATTCCACAGATTTTCTAGATTTGCCAGAATATTTTTTTTGAATTTTAATCATAATAAGTTTGAAGAAATATTTCACAAATATTCTTTGTCGAAAAAACAGAAGCTAAAATGAAGAATTAAATTACAATGTATTTATTATTCTTTAAAAAATAAATTTACTTGAACATTGATTTAAATTGTCAGGAAAGAAGAGGAAGGAATTTAAAAGGTAAAAAGGTATATGTGTTTAAAAATCCTAAAATCATTTTTAAGGTTGTATTTTTTCTCTAAAACTGTCTTTCTGAAAGTTATAAGAAGCAAAGTAAAAAAATAAATGAATGTATTTAAACAAGTGAAGACCAAGTCTTTAAAATATTTTCTTGGATTTTCAAATTCTATTTGAGTTTTGTCTCTCTTAGAATTAAAAATGTCAAGCAAAGCGAGACCAGCTTGCTAGTTGTGGGGAGGCGGGGCCGGCGGACCGACGGCGCCCGTTCCAAGATGGCGGCGAGGAGGCGTGGACGAGCGAGCGGCAAGGCGGGGTGCGCTGGGAGCGACGCCGCCATCGGCACAAGGTGCGTGGAGCGCGCAGCTGTGGACAGTGCAATCACCCTCTCGGACCGTATAAAAGGGCGAGAGACGTGAACATCAAGAAAGGAGACGGAGAAAGACGGCGGACGGGAGGAAACCATCCTCTGCTGCCGCGCAAACGACGGCGACGTGCTGCTGAAAAGCAGACGGCGGACGGGAGGAAACCATTCGTGTGCTCACGTGAGAAAAAAGGCAGCTGCTGAAAAGCACGCAAAAGACTGTGATTGAAATAATAAAGAAGTCTAAACCGTCTCACGACAATGTCTTCCCTGGATGGTCCTGAGAGCCCGCACGACAGTTAGGACTGTCACACTAGTAAATAAATACAATTTAAAAAATAGAGGCAGCTCACTGGTAAGTGCTGCTATTTGAGCTATTTTTAGAACAGGCCAGCGGGCGACTCATCTGGTCCTTACGGGCGACCTGGTGCCCGCGGGCACCGCGTTGGTGACTCCTGGTTTAGACAGAGCGGATATTATTTTTGTCACAGATTTAATACTTTTCGATTCCATGTTGATTTCTGCATGTGTCTGCAGTGGGCTAGTATATATAGAGCCACCCACACCAGTTTCAAATTAGTTGCCTAATTAATGAATTGCAAAGAAAATGTTATGACAGTAGCGTATGTGTGTGGCCGTGAGGTGAGTGACGTCAGTGAGTGTGTGGGCGATAGAAGAGAGGGAGCGGTAGCGTGAGTGCCGGCGGGGACTAGTTTGTTTTGTATTATTTTGTAGTTTATTGTCAAAATATACACTCCCATTGTCCACTTAAATATTTCCAAGATATTTCTTTATTCTTAGACAACGGATTCCCTTCCGTGATTGGTCATTTCTATGGACACAGAAATGACGTCACCTAAAATTCCGTTTACGGCACATAGTAATGTCGTAATTCAGCTCTGAGTGTGACACTTAAGATTCAGTCCTACACTTCGCTGAAAGTGTGAGTAAGACGCTTGATAACTAACTTTTAAGTGCAGCTTTCAGCGAAGAATTTATTTACTCTTAAGTCAACTCTTAGCAGACTTCTTAGGAGTAATTCTAAGAAGCTTGATAAGTACGGTCCCAGGAATATTACGGACAGCTGACCATCCGACAAACTGACCAGTGAACAAAAAAACTGTGACATAACAGTGTTGACATTTTTGTACATAACCGTTTTCAATAGAGTTGAATATATATTTTTCCTTTAGACATGGGATTTGACTTTAATTGTACCAATTTTGGTGTTGCTACAAGGACTTTTAAGGTATGGTTGCTATGGAGTTTTGTTTTGGAACATTCTGTTTTGGAACAGTAAACTTTAAGCTGTTTTTTCTCAAAACGGACCCTCAAACTCGGTCGACTTCAATCGGATGTAACTCGGTCATTTTCTGTCCGATTCCAACAAACCATATATCATTTTGAAGGTCTTTAGATGGAGAATGTGTAAATAACAATAACTCAGTTTTTAAAATTTCCTCATTGTGACTCATTTTGCCAGCACAGGTCACAAATGCTAGTGCCATTATCTTGACATAATGATAAGCGCTCGGCATTACATTTCTTGAAACCAGCAAACTTATACTAAAAATTAATTTATTGTTCTTAATGGAAAGGCAACAAGGCAAGCGCTTGTTACTCTCGGGGTTTCCTCGCCGCTCAGGCAAATCATATCGTCTAAAAATACATTTTTCTGTCGATAAAATGATATCGTGGCGCCAAGTGCGTGCTCTTTCAGTCAATTAGTGCGCATATATACAGCCCGGCCCCCGGCCAAAATGTTTTTAATTGTAATTTTGAGGAATTTATCTGAATGTGCATGAACTATTTCTGTTCAAAATTGTTTGAAATGTTAAATGTTTAAATATTAACTGTCAGTTTACTGTACTGTGCCAACTGTACTACTATATGAGTACGTATGTTCTATTGTTTCATTGAAAATAAAACAGCAAAGTCCATTTGGCTGTCGTCTGTTTTAATTATGAGACACAATTGTGTCAAAATCATGCTTGAAATAGGAAATTATTACTTTAAAAAAGTAGTTTTATACTTGTGAGTGTTGATGACACAGCTTTGCAACAGTTGATATTCTAGTTTCAAGCATGTTTTACTCAATATAGCTCATCAAATCTCAGCAACAAGCTGTAATATCTTACTGACATCATTTAGGAGTAAAAACAAGTAAAACACTCTAACATAAAATCTGCTTAGTGAAAATAATTATCTTATCAGACAGAAAATAAGCAAATATCACCCTTATTTGAGATATTTCATCTTACTTAGATTTCAGTTTTTGCAGTGTATGCACTGACTTTGCGAGAGTAACTTACATTTATTTAGGAACCAAATTATGGGAATGAACCCCGAGAAGACACAAACTCTGTGAGGCATAACCCCAAAGAGGACACATTATGCAAGTCAGGTCATTGCAGGTTTCTAATGAGCTGTGTGCTTGTCAAAACAAGAGACTGGACAAAAAAAAACCACGTGGAGATGCTTCTCCTCTTGCAGTCTCCGGTAGGACCAAACCATCCATGCTTTGAGACATGAAGGGACAAGCAAAAAAATCACATGATTGCGTGTGGAAGTGGGATGCTTGTTTGTTTGCAGGTGTGTTCTCTGCACTCACCATTCACACACACACATAGTTCACAGTAAGGTACTTGGGAAGATCATCACAGTGATACGTGGGCCCCAAGGTACTGTCGGCAGTGACTTGGCAAGTATCGTGGCCATCGCACCTGTAGGTCGGTCCAAGGAAAAAACAGTTACACAGCAATGCATAGAGCATTGCACTGAGTAGCACACAAGCTGGGGTCTGGAAGGTGTCCCAATTAACAAACTTGCCTGTTTGCTAGTTGGACTCCATTAATGCAACCGACCAAACTAACACTCACTTTGTTGAAACGGACCCCTGGGTTGAGTAGCTCGAGCAGAAAGTCATCACCGAGGGAGTGTCGCTGCAGAGTCGCTCGTCAAAGCGTCCGTATCTGGCCCTGATGATCTCAATGGAGCTGCCGGCGTCTTGAGGGCAACCCACAATTGTCATGAATGCCCGGTTCACACCAACGGCGCTTGCCGCGCTTTAAAGCGGCGAGCAAAGCGCCGTCAATGTTTCCACGAATATCCCGATCTCCGAAGTAATGTTATGCTCTGATACGCTCTGATACGAATTAGTTGCCGCTTTGTTACCACTCCTCACGATTTGATGCCGCTTTGATACGCTTTGATACGCTTTAAATCACGCTTTGGTACGTTTTATTACGCTTTATTGAACTTTATTACGCTTTGATGCGATCCTGACGCTTTAAATCAGGCTCTGACAGGATTATCAAGCTCTGTTGTGCATTGTTACAACAAAAATAAGAATTTTTTTTGAAAAACTCAGTAGTTTTCCCAACATTTTTTTAGATTTATCTATTTATTTGATTTCTCTTTTTGTTTTATTATATACAGGATAAAACACATAATGTAATAAAAAAGAGAAATATGATAAACAAATAGTAAAAAAAAAAGTGAAAAACTCAGTATACTGTTTTCCACACATTTTTTATATTCATTTATTTTTTCAATTTCTCTTTTTTTTCCGTTATATTATGTTTTCAATCTTCATTTCTTTTATTTCTTTGTCATCTTAATAAATATCTATCTTTCATTTCTTATGCTAGTTGACAATAATAAGAGGCATTTCTTTTATTTTTATATTCATTTATTTTTTCAATTTCTCTTTTTTTCCCCGTTATATTATGTTTTATATCTTCATTTCTTTTATTTCTTTGTCATCTTAATAAATATCTATCTTTCATTTCTTATGCTAGTTGACAATAATAAAAGGCATTTCTTTTATTTTTTATATTCATTTATTTTTTCAATTTCTCTTTTTTTCCGTTATATTATGTTTTATATCTTAATTTCTTTTATTTCTTTGTCATCTTAATAAATATCTATCTTTCATTTCTTATGCTAGTTGACAATAATAAAAGGCATTTCTTTTATTTTTTATATTCATTTATTTTTTCAATTTCTCTTTTTTTGTTTCATTATATTATGTTTTATATCTTCATTTCTTTTATTTCTTTGTCATCTTAATAAATATCTATCTTTCATTTCTTATGCTAGTTGACAATAATAAAAGGCATTTCTTTTATTTTTTATATTCGTTTATTTTTCAATTTCTCTTTTTTTCCCCGTTATATTATGTTTTATATCTTCATTTCTTTTATTTCTTTGTCATCTTAATAAATATCTATCTTTCATTTCTTATGCTAGTTGACAATAATAAGAGGCATTTCTTTTATTTTTTATATTCATTTATTTTTTCAATTTCTCTTTTTTTCCCCGTTATATTATGTTTTATATCTTCATTTCTTTTATTTCTTTGTCATCTTAATAAATATCTATCTTTCATTTCTTATGCTAGTTGACAATAATAAAAGGCATTTCTTTTATTTTTTATATTCATTTATTTTTTCAATTTCTCTTTTTTCCCCGTTATATTATGTTTTATATCTTCATTTCTTTTATTTCTTTGTCATCTTAATAAATATCTATCTTTCATTTCTTATGCTAGTTGACAATAATAAAAGGCATTTCTTTTATTATTTATATTCATTTATTTTTTCAATTTCTCTTTTTTCCCCCGTTATATTATGTTTTATATCTTCATTTCTTTTATTTCTTTGTCATCGTCTTTAACCAGGCTTTGTTACGCTTTAACGCCGCTTTACCAAAGCGGCGTTGGTGTGAACCTAGCATAAGGACTTGACGTACTAAAGGTTTGCGTGTAATAAAACACGCTCAAACTTGGCAGCAATGCTTGAATATAAGTTGAAAAGGATTTACAAATCATTGTATTCTGTTTTTATTTACCATTTCCACAACGCGCCAACTTCGCTGGTTTTGGGTTTCTTTAAGATGAACATATCTCCTAATAGAAAACCAACTTCTTGCATCATGTTTTTCTTTTGTGTCCGGGCCTTTTGCAGTCGTCCCAGCATGTCTAAGATAGACGAACATGTGTAGTAAAAACCCTGTTTCCATATGAGTTGGGAAATGGTGTTAGATGTAAATATAAACGGAATACAATGATTTGCAAAACATTTTCAGCCCATATTCAGTTGAATATGCTACAAAGACAACATATTTGATGTTCAAACTGATAAACATTTTTTTTGTTGCAAATAATCATTAACTTTAGAATTTGATGGCAGCAACACGTGACAAAGAAGTTGGGAAAGGTGGCAATAAATACTGATAAAGTTGAGGAATGCTCATCAAACACTTATTTGGAACATCCCACAGGTGTGCAGGTTACATTGGGAACAGGTGGGTGCCATGATTGGGTATAAAAGTAGATTCCATGAAATGCTCAGTCATTCACAAACAAGGATGGGGCGAGGGTCACCACTTTGTCAACAAATGCGTGAGCAAATTGTTGAACAGTTTAAGAAAAACCTTTCTCAACCAGCTATTGCAAGGAATTTAGGGATTTCACCATCTACGCTCCGTAATATCATCAAAGGGTTCAGAGAATGTGGAGAAATCACTGCACGTAAGCAGCTAAGCCCGTGACCTTCCATCCCTCAGGCTGTACTGCATCAACAAGCGACACCAGTGTGTAAAGGATATCACCACATGGGCTCAGGAACACTTCAGAAACCCACTGTCAGTAACTACAGTTGGTTGCTACATCTGTAAATGCAAGTTAAAACTCTCCTATGCAAGGCGAAAACCGTTTATCAACAACACCCAGAAACGCCGTCGGCTTCGCTGGGCCTGAGCTCATCTAAGATGGACTGATGCAAAGTGGAAAAGTGTTCTGTGGTCTGACGAGTCCACATTTCAAATTGTTTTTGGAAACTGTGGACGTTTCGACAAAGAGGAAAAGAACCATCCGGATTGTTGTAGGCGCAAAGTGTAAAAGCCAGCATGTGTGATGGTACGGGGGTGTATTAGTGCCCAAGACATGGGTAACTTACACATCTGTGAAGGCACCATTAATGCTGAAAGGTTTGGAGCAACATATGTTGCCATCCAAGCAACGTTACCATGGACGCCCCTGCTTATTTCAGCAAGACAATGCCAAGCCACGTGTTACATCAACGTGGCTTCATAGTAAAAGAGTGCGGGTACTAGACTGGCCTGCCTGTAGTCCAGGCATTGAAAATGTGTGGCGCATTATGAAGCCTAAAATAGCAGAAGGGAGACCCCCGGACTGTTGAACAACTTAAGCTGTACATCAAGCAAGAATGGGAAAGAATTCCACCTGAGAAGCTTCAAAAATGTGTCTCCTCAGTTCCCAAACCTTTACTGAGTGTTGTTAAAAGGAAAGGCCATGTAACACAGTGGTGAACATGCCCTTTCCCAACTACTTTGGCACGTGTTGCAGCCATGAAATTCTAAGTTCATTATTATTTGCAAAAAAAAATAAAGTTTATGAGTTTGAACATCAAATATGTTGTCTTTGTAGTGCATTCAACTGAATATGGCTTGAAAAAGATTTGCAAATCATTGTATTCCGTTTATATTTACATCTAACACAATTTCCCAACTCATATGGAAACGGGGTTTGTAGCTGTATGCTGCATGTTTCAAAACATAGCATCGGGTAGGAAAAATGAGGACATGTGCAGTAAATGAGTGTCTCCATGGTGACAGTACACACAAAATCCCTGTTTAAATAGATCGGTCTGCACCACTTTTGTACTTGTCGGCAATTGCACACGCAGTCTTAGTAGATCCCCCGCAAAAACCTCCACTGATATTGTACACGATATTATACTTTGCAGACGCTGTTTAGCATGCGGTATTGGAGTTTTAGTCGATCGGGCCCTTAGTGTGCTGATAGTGTATGACTACTCATTGCGTCGTGTTGAATTATCACCAAAAATGGTAAAGCTGCATCCTTACCGCAGGAGAGCTGTGCTGTATGTCCTTCACAGGCAACCAGGGGGCGCACACCTGTCAAAGCACAATGTAAAATCAGATTCAGAGTCATGTAAGAAAATCACACAAGATGTGTTGAAGTTTTTATTTGTATTTGTCCTCTCCAGCCACATGGGTAAATAATATTGTTGATCAATATGCCCGTATCTACTGTACAGATTTATTTGACCAAGAAGAGAACAACATCAGATAGAGTATATACCAGGCCTGCACTGCAAAAACTGAAATGTAAGTAAGATGAAATATCTCAAATAAGGCTGATATTTGCTTATTTTCTGTCTGATAAGATCATTCTTCTCACTAAGCAGATTTTATGTTAGAGTGTTTTACTTGTTTTAAGTGTTTTGGTCCTAGATGATCTCAGTAAGATATTACAGCTTGTTGCTGAGATTTGATGACCTATATTGAGTAAAACATGCTTGAAACTAAAATATCAACTGTTGCAAAGCTGTGTCATCAACACTCACAAGTATAAAACTACTTTTTTAAAGTAATCATTTCTTATTTCAAGCATGAAATAAAAAATCATGACTTTGACACAATTGTGTCTCATAACTAAAACAGATGACAGCCAAATGGACTTTGCTGTTTTATTTTCAATGAAACAATAGAAAACACGTACTCATATAGTAGTACAGTTGGCACAGTACAGTAAACTGACAGTTAATACTTAAACATTTAACATGTGACATTTCTAACAATTTTCAACAGAAATAGTTCTTGCACATTCAGATGAATTCTTCAAAATTAGAATTACAATTTTTTGGGCCGGGGGCCGGGCTGTATATATGCGCACTAATTGACTGAAAGAGCACGCACTTGGTGCGATAATGTCATGTTGTCGATGGAAAAATGCATTTTTAGACCATATGATTTGCCTGAGCGGCTAGGAGACCCCGAGAGTAACAAGCGCTTGCCTTGTTGCCTTTCCATTAAGAACAATAAATTAGTTTGCTGGTTTCAAGAAATGTAATGCCGAGCGCATATCATTATGTCATACTTGCCAACCCTCCCGGTATTCAGCGCCTCTCCCGACAACCTCCCGGCAGAGATTTTCTCCCGACAAACTCCCGGTATTCAGCCGGAGCTGGAGGCCACGCCCCCTCCAGCTCAATGCGGACCTGAGACTGAGTGGGGACAGCCTGTTCTCACGTCCGCTTTCCCACAATATAAACAGCTTGCCTAACGAATTCAAACGAATGGAAACAAGAATTTCAGTTCATCCAGGACAGTTCGAAGGGGAAGGTGTATGTTGCCTGTAAATATGTAGAACAGACCTCTCCATTGAACACAGTGGCCGAAATGATATACTCATCATGAACGGAGAAGTTAAACAGGACAATACTGCCATCTAATGGATAGCCACCGGAACACTGAAATTCAAGTATTTCTTTTATGTAAATAAAATAAATAAATAAATAAATAAATATATATATATATATATATATATATATATATATATATATATATATATATATATATATATATATATATATATATATATATATATATATATATATATATATATATACAGGTATATATATATATATATATATATATATATATATATATATATATATATATATATATATATATATATATATATATATATATATATATATACAGGTATATATATATATATATATATATATATATATATATATATATATATATATATATATATATATATATATATATATATATATATATATATATATATAGCTAGAATTAACTGAAAGTCAAGTATTTCATACATATATATATGAAATATATATGAAATACTCGAGTTGGTGAATTCTAGCTGTAAATAACCACGTCCCCAACCACGCCTCCCCCAACCAGCAATTATTTTGCCTCAGGGGGCCACATTTAGAGAAAAAAATGTGCTCGGGGGCCGGTATATCTATTTTTAGGAACACTAATACAAAACCTCACAATAATGTCTGATTGAATGCTAAAAACGTTATGACAGACCGTCTTCAAAAACAGAATGGAATTTAAAAATGTTTTTTTACTAAATGGTACATCCAGAATGTACATGAAAATAAAGAATGTGGGATTTACAATATTAACTATGAACGATAAAACACTGAATATTGACAACATATGAACGTCACACCTGTTAGAATAATTATTTCTAAATTATCACAAAAACTTTGTATTACATTGAGTTCCTGACCAGAAGACAAAAGCTGTCTTTGAAACCTACCAAAAGTAAGGCTCGTAAACCTCCACTGTGTAGGGGGGTAAGCAAGATGAAGGTGTTCCTGTGTTCTTTCATGTATGGTAATCAACAGAAGGATGTTGTTCTGGCCCAAGGACTTCAGAGCGGAGCGGTGACAGGATCTGCCCAATTTCCAGACGACCTCTTTTTTGAAGTATTTTACGAACTCTTTTTGAACTATTTTATGGAACTCTTTTTGAACTATTTTACGAACTCTTTTTGAACTGACCTTTCCTGTGAATTGTTTACGACCTTTTCTGTGAACTTTTTGCGACCCTTGTCCTTTGGAAACAAAGGTGGCCATGTGGTCGGGGAGGGTCCAAAACAAAAGAAGGAGGCGTGCAATCTTTTGGCAGAGCGTGCTGAGATACTGTGCAAGCGTACAGTGTACAGACGACTCTCCTTAAGATTGAGTCCAAATTGAATTCTGTCTCTGTTTAATTCTTTGCCTCTTGTCTTGTTTAATAGATGTCATAAGTGTTTGAACCTGACAACAGCCCCTCTCTATAGACATATTTTACAACCAAGCGAAACAATGCAACAAAAATGCAACAAACACAAAGAAATATGAACGCAAGCCCCACCTACAATCTGGTGTATCTCATATGTCACTAAGCTTTAGAACTTTGTTGTAAAAATCATAATGGCAGCTACAGTTTACATCTTAAATTTCTAAAATAATTTTTGGGGAATGTCCGGCGGGCCGGATTGAAAAGCTTAACGCAGGGGTGTCCAAACTTTTTCCACTGAAAAATCCAAGCAAGCGGGGCCCATTTTGATATTTTTTATTTTAAAAACCAATACAATATATGTATAAAAAAGATACATTTAGGCCTCCACTCAGACTTGATCCCGGGGACCCCAAAAGGTTTTGGTCAAAAAAAATATTACAAATGTGTCATTATTTAGTATTATTATTATTATTATTATTATTCAAGGTTTAAATCTCTAGATCAACATTAGGTCTATCTGTTAATATAACGCTTTTAAAGATTTAAGTTGTATGCCATTTTTGTCAAGGAAAACCCTGTTTTTTAATGGAAAAAAACACAAAATATGCAATATTTTTCCCCAATACAATTTTTAAGTGGATTATATAATAATTGGAGTCTTAAAAAGGTCAATAACTCATAACAACATTGATTTTAATTCATTATTTTTTTGAGCAATGACACTTAAAAAAAAAAAAAAAAAGTCCCACTAAAATTATTGGGGATCCAAAAGGGTACTGCTCAGTAAAGTTTAAAAAAATAAATCCAACCTTTTTTTTTTAAACTTTTACCACAATAGTCTCAAGATCAACTTCAGGGGCCGTACTTATCAAGCTTCTTAGAATTACTCCTAAGAAGTCTGCTAAGAGTTGACTTAAGAGTAAATAAATTATTTGCTGAAAGCTGCACTTAAAAGTTAGTTATCAAGCGTCTTACTCACACTTTCAGCGAAGTGTAGGACTGAATCTTAAGTGTCACACTCAGAGCTGAATTACGACATTACTATGTGCCGTAAACGCAATTTTAGGTGACGTAATTTCTGTGTCCATAGAAATGACCAATCACGGAAGGGAATCCGTTGTCTAAGAATAAAGAAATATCTTGGAAATATTTAAGTGGACAATGGGAGTGTATATTTTGACAATAAAGTACAAAATAATACAAAACAAACTAGTCCCCGCCGGCACTCACGCTACCGCTCCCTCTCTTCTATCGCCCACACACTCACTGACGTCACTCACCTCACGGCCACACACATACGCTACTGTCATAACATTTTCTTTCCAATTCATTAATTAGGCATCTCATTTGAAACTGGTGTGGGTGGCTCTATATATACTAGCCCACTGCAGCCACATGCAGAAATCAACATGGAATCGAAAAGTATTAAATCTGTGACAAAAATAATACCCGCTCTGTCTAAACGATACCGTTTGATCAGCTGCTCGTCATCAAACAAATCCAGGACATCGTTCCGCTCCCTGAATGTTCGCGCACGTCTCTCTCGCCTCAGTGCCATCCCCTGCTGGCAACTCCTAACCACTTAAGACACCTCTGAAGGTCTCTTAAATATCGTGGAGAGTAGGAGTGATTCTTAGACTTAAGAACGTTGATAAAAAGCTTGTATTCTTAAGTTTGAGAGTAGGACTAAATTTCGCAAATTCTCAGGACTTAAGTGTAAAATGGCACTCTAAGAAGCTTGATAAGTACGGCCCCAGATCTATCCGTCAATTATACGTTTTATTGTCGTTTATGTTTTTTGTTTGTTCGTTTTAGGCCCTTCTTTAAAAAACTTTGTTTTTTAAATGGCAACCAAAAAATATGCAACATTTTCCCCCCAAAATATCTCAAAGTGGAATATTTAATGTGAAGTAATTGGAGCCTTGAATGGGCCAATAATTCATAATGACATTGATTTTGATTCATTATTATTTTTTTAAAGAAAGAAACAGCCTGCATGGCAGCTTTGTGTTATTAGAGTAAATAATGCAACATTTTCTTGTTACATTTCACCTGTTTGCTCTTTTATACCACTTTTAATGTTTTTTTTCATCGTATTTTTAGAACGTGCCGTGGGGCCGTTAAAAAATTACCTGCGGGCCGCAAATGGCCCCCGGGCCGCACTTTGGACACCCCTGGCTTAATTTGCCCAGGTCTAGTATATACAAATATGGTACCAGTATTCATAAAAAACAAATCAGTAAAGTAACCTAATAATAATCACAATAATATTAGTAGTAGTAATAATAATTATAATACAGTACTGACAATGATCATTAATTACACTCTAACTAAAGTATTATTAATAGTAATAACAATATTCACAAATAATACTAGTATTTAGCGCTGTAATCACCATTACTATCAATATAGCAATACATGTATTAAATAAGTAGATTACAAGAGAAAGAAGGAAATAAAAAAACAACTAAAGAAGATGAGATGAATATATTACATTATACAGTGTTATGATAATGATAAATCAAGCATAGTGGTGTGCTGTGTTTTACGACAGGTGATGTGGATGTGCATATTTACGCATGTAAGTGTGTATGTAGGAATATGCACGTGCTGAAGCGAGTATGTACGTGTATACGTGCATGTGTATGTATGTATGTATGTTTATTTGTCACCACGTTGTGTTTAGGTTGGATAGAAAGCTCACCAGGTCTTTGTTCCCTGCAGGAATAGTCGACCTGGACAAAGTTGTCATGCATGTCGCATATAAACATGTTTGCGTCTGGCTTTGGCAGGCGGCAGCGCTCCTGGCCGTCACAGCTGAAATGTTGGAAAACATTTGGATTTTTTAAAAATGTGGTTGCACTGGAAGAGAGCAAGTGTAAATACAAGTATTTGGACATGTGATTTTTGCATCTACGGGAAGTGGAAATGGAAGAACATGGAGTTTGAACCCCTCGTTGGTTATATTTGTAAAACAACGTACATTTTTTTGAATTTTTGATTTTAGAGCGTGTCTGTTACAATTTTTCTATTCATCTAAGTCAGTGGTTCTCAACCTTTTTTCAGTGATGTACCCCCTGTTGAATTTAAAAAAAAATTCAAGTACCCCCTAATCAGCGCAAAGCATTTTTGGTTGAAAAAAAGAGTTAAGAAGTAAAATACAGCACTATGTCATCAGTTTCTGATTTATTAAATTGTGTAATAGTGCAAAATATTGCTCATTTGTAGGTAGGGATGATACTCGAAACCGGTTTTCCCAGTTGTTTGATAAGAAAAGAACCGAGTCCTCGGACTCGAATCCCTTTTTGAGAACCGGTACCCGTTATCGAGACCACTATAGTAAAGAAAAAGAGTTGATTCTTTATTCGACCAGAAATGCTCCGTGGGACATCACAAGAAATGACGTCACGTAGCTCAGTCATTAGGCGCAGATAGCGAAAGCAGGAAAACAATGGACGGGGAAAAGCGCTCCAAGGTGTAATAAAGTTCAAAACAAAAAGGTATAATCCAATGAATAACTTTACTGAGAGATTTGAGCAGGGTACAAACTCATGACCAACACTTTTACGACCAACCGGAAACATAGCAACCAGGCTAGCAACGCACCTCCTTTACGGCAGCTGTCGCAACGTTCTTAAAGCAACCGCAGCACATACATATATATACAACATATCTCCCTTTTTTGCCACATGTGGCTCTAAAGGTCTATACAGTAAAATGTATTTCAATGAGGGTCTTACATGAACTGGACCCAGGCCTTAAAGGCTGGATGGATGCATTCCTGGTCAGGGCTGAAGACTGCGGCGGCCTGGGTTGATGCGGCACAGTCGACCGCGTTGGCTTTACCGTAGCGTATTTCTTCCACCGTGATCACATGACGTTGGGCTGTACAAAGCATGAAGCACGATGGAAGGTCGGTGCAATGCAGGACAACATGGAGCAAACGAGGCTTGTGGGAGTGAAGTTGGAATACTTACGGCATTGCAGTATAACGTTTGTATCCGGACATGCGACACTATAGAGGATATCTGAATAGTCGGAACACACAACACAGTTATCACTCGTTTACTGTATTTTATTAGAGATGTCGATATATGCGTGAAAATATAATATCGGAAATTATCGGTATCGTTTTTTTTTATTATCAGTATCGTTTTTTTATTTTTTTTTTATTTTTAATTAAATCCACATAAAAAACACAAGATACACTTACAATTAGTGCACCAACCCAAAAAAAACCTCCCTCCCCCATTTACACTCATTCACACAAAAGGGTTGTTTCTTTCTGTTATTAATATTCTGGTTCCTACATTATATATCAATATATATCAATACAGTCTGCAAGGGATACAGTCCGTAAGCACACATGATTGTGCGTGCTGCTGCTCCACTAATAGTACTAACCTTTAACAGTTAATTTTACTCATTTTCATTCATTACTAGTTTCTATGTAACTGTTTTTATATTGTTGTACTTTCTTTTTTATTCAAGAAAATGTTTTTAATTTATTTATCTTATTTTACTAATTTTTTTAAAAAGTACCTTATCTTCACCATACCTGGTTGTCCAAATTAGGCATAATAATGTGATAATTCCACGACTGCATATATCGGTTGATATCGGTATCGGTTGATATCGGTATCGGTAATTAAAGAGTTGGACAATATCGGATATCGGCAAAAAGCCATTATCGAACATCCCTATATTTTATTAAAATAGTTCCAAATACTAGAGCTCAGGGGCCGTACTTATCAAGCTTCTTAGAATTACTCCTAAGAAGTCTGCTAAGAGTTGACTTAAGAGTAAATAAATTATTCGCTGAAAGCTGCACTTAAAAGTTAGTTATCAAGCGTCTTACTCACACTTTCAGCGAAGTGTAGGACTGAATCGTAAGTGTCACACTCAGAGCTGAATTACGACATTACTATGTGCCGTAAACGGAATTTTAGGTGACGTCATTTCTGTGTCCATAGAAATGACCAATCACGGAAGGGGATCCGTTGTCTAAGAATAAAGAAATATCTTGGAAATATTTAAGTGGACAATGTGAGTGTATATTTTGACAATAAACTACAAAATAATACAAAACAAACTAGTCCCCGCCGGCACTCACGCTACCGCTCCCTCTCTTCTATCGCCCACACACTCACTGACGTCACTCACCTCACGGCCACACACATACGCTACTGTCATAACATTTTCTTTCCAATTCATTAATTAGGCAACTAATTAGAAACTGGTTTGGGTGGCTCTATATATACTAGCCCACTGCAGACACATGCAGAAATCAACAAGGAATCGAAAAGTATTAAATCTGTGACAAAAATAATATCCGCTCTGTCTAAACGATACCGTTTGATCAGCTGCTCGTCATCAAAAAAACCAAAACATTGTTCCGTTCCCTGAACGTTCGCGCACGTCTCTCTCGCCTCAGTGCCATCCCCTGCTGGCAACTCCTAACCACTTAAGACACCTCTGAAGGTCTCTTAAATATCGTGGAGAGTAGGAGTGATTCTTAGACTTAAGAACGTTGATAAAAAGCTTTTATTCTTAAGTTTGAGAGTAGGACTACATTTCGCAAATTCTCAGGACTTAAGTGTAAAATGGCACTCTAAGAAGCTTGATAAGTACGACCCCAGAGCTTGAAAAATATTTTCATATAAAAACGAAAAAAAGAAGGTTACCTGGTTCTGATGTGCAGCACCAAACCGCCGCCAGTACTATCGAAATAGAACATCAGTTAAAAAACAACTACAACAATTTCAAGTGTAGATTTAATGGAATACTTACAGGCAAGGACTGTCAGCTTTGCAGGCAACATCTCGTCAAAACGAATGTAATAACGCTGGGAATGTACGGCTTTTTATTCAGGCTTGTGCAAACAAACTCGGGACATTGGAACGATCCCAGGGTTGTAAACAAATTACCAACTCAGTATATAAATGATAATAAGCAAATATTGGATGAGGATCAAATTAAAGGCCGACTCTTTGAGTGACAAGCGAGACTGTTGAATAAAGTACCTTAATGCGTACCTGAGCTGTACACCTACAGAGGGGTGAATACTATCCTGTTAATGTACAGACTACTCAGAGAGAGACAACTAAAGAGGGGTTCCCCCTTCAGTGACCACTCGACTGTACCCATGAGTGTGTTGCCCTTGAGCAGAGCACTTCAAAACCCTTGATCATATTTATGCACATGCAAGTGTTATTCACTCATGGCATTAAAATGTTTGTTCATGTAAATATTGAGGGGTGTAACGGTACACAAAAATGTCGGTTCGGTACGCACCTCGGTTTAGAGGTCACGGTTCGGTTCATTTTCGGTGCAGTAAGAAAACAACAAAATATATACTACCGTTCAAAAGTTTGGGGTCACCCAAACAATTTTGTGGAATAGCCTTCATTTCTAAGAACAAGAATAGACTGTCGAGTTTCAGATGAAAGTTCTCTTTTTCTGGCCATTTTGAGCGTTTAATTGACCCCACAAATGTGATGCTCCAGAAACTCAACCTGCTCAAAGGAAGGTCAGTTTTGTAGCTTCTGTGACGAGCTAAACTGTTTTCAGATGTGTGAACATGATCGCACAAGGGTTTTCTAATCATCAATTAGCCTTCTGAGTAGGGATGTCCGATAATGGCTTTTTGCCGATATCCGATATTCCGATATTGTCCAACTCTTTAATTACCGATACCGATATCAACCGATACCGATATCAACCGATGTATGCAGTCGTGGAATTAACACATTATTATGCCTAATTTGGACAACCAGGTATGGTGAAGATAAGGTACTTTAAAAAAAAAAAAAAAAAAAAAAGATAACTAAATTAAAAACATTTTCTTGAATAAAAAAGAAAGTAAAACAACATAAAAACAGTTACATAGAAACTAGTAATGAATGAAAATGAGTAAAATTAACTGTTAAAGGTTAGTACTATTAGTGGAGCAGCAGCACGCACAATCATGTGTGCTTACGGACTGTATCCCTTGCAGACTGTATTGATATATATTGATACAGCCCTTTGAGACACTTGTGATTTAGGACTATATAAATTAACATTGATTGATTGATTGATATATAATGTAGGAACCAGAATATTGATAACAGAAAGAAATGGGGGAGGGAGGTTTTTTGGGTTGGTGCACTAATTGTAAGTGTATCTTGTGTTTTTTATGTTGATTTAATAAAAAAAACAAAACAAAAAAAACAAAACAAAAAAAAACGATACAGATAATAAAAAACCGATACCGATAATTTCCGATATTACATTTTAACGCATTTATCGGCCGACCTGCCGATATTATTGGACATCCCTACTTCTGAGCCAATGAGCAAACACATTGTACCATTAGAACACTGGAGTGATAGTTTCTGGAAATGGGCCTCTATACACCTATGTAGATATTGCACCAAAAACCAGACATTTGCAGCTAGAATAGTCATTTACCACATCAGCAATGTATAGAGCAGGGGTCTCAGACACGCGGCCCGCGGGCCAATTGTGGCCCGCGAGACGTTATTTTGCGGCCCGCACCTTAATATGAAAATTTAATGTTAGTGCGGCCCGCGAGTTTTATATGAATGGCGCTTGACAGCGTCATACTTGCCAACCCTCCCGATTTTTCCAGGAGACTCCCGAATTTCAGGGCAACCATTCTCTTGAATGTCTGCCGATTTTCACCCAAACAACAATATTAAGGGCGTGCCGTGATGGCACTGCCTTTAGCGCCCTCTACAACCTGTACAAACAGCATGCCAGGCCAGTCATATGTTGTATTTGGCTTCTGTACACACACGTAAGTGACTGCAAGACATACTTGATCAACAGCCACACAGGTCACACTGAGGGTGACCGAATAAACAAGTTTAACACTGTTACAAATATGTTCCACACTGTGAACCCACACCAAACAAGAATGACAAACACATTTCGGGAGAATATCCGCACCGTAACACAAAATAAACACAACAGAACAAATACCCAGAATCCCATGCAGCCCTAACTCTTTCGGGCTACACCCCCCTCCGTGCGTCGGTTGAGGTGGGCGGTGTTGAGGGGGGCGGGGTTTGGTGGTAGCGGGGGTGTATATTGTAGCCCGGAAGAGTTAGGGCTGCAAGGTGTTCTGGGTATTTGTTCTGTTGTGTTTATGTTGTCTTACGGTGTGGATGTTCTCCCGAAATGTGTTTGTCATTCTTGTTTGGTGTGGTTTCACAGTGTGGCGCATATTTGTAACAGTGATAAAGTTGTTAATACGGCCACCCTCAGTGTGACCTGTATGGGTGTTGATCAAGTATGTCTTGCAGTCACTTACGTGTGTCTGCAGAAGCCTCATACAACATGTGACTGGGCCGGCACGCTGTTTGTATGGTGAAAAAGCGGACGCGACGACAGGTTGTAGAGGACGTTAAAGGCAGTGCTATCACAGCACGCCCTTAATATTGTTGTCCGAGTGAAAATCGGGACAAATTCGGGAGAATGGTTGCCCCGGGAGATTGTCGGGAGGGGCACTGAAATTCGGGAGTCTCCCGGTAAAATCGGGAGGATTGGCAAGTATGTTGCTAGGGCGGGATAGCCATTCAAAGAAGGTGAATTCATTAAAAAGTGCATGTTAGATTTTTTTAAGAAATATTTTCTTGCGGCCCAGCCTCACCCAGTTTCTGCATCCAGTGGCCCCCAGGTAAATTGAGTTTGAGACCCCTGGTATAGAGTGTATTTCTTTAAAGTTAAGACTAGTTTAAAGTTATCTTCATTGAAAAGTACAGTGCTTTTCCTTCAAAAATAAGGACATTTCAATGTGACCCCAAACTTTTGAACGGTAGTGTACATTTTTGGGTTATTTATAGGGATGTCCGATAATGGCTTTTTGCCGATATCCGATATTCCGATATTGTCCAACTCTTTAATTACCGATACCGATATCAACCGATACCGATATCAACCGATATATGCAGTCGTGGAATTAACACATTATTATGCCTAATTTGGACAATCAGGTATGGTGAAGATAAGGTACTTTTTAAAAAAAATAATAAAATAAGATAACTAAATTAAAAACATTTTCTGGAATAAAAAAGAAAGTAAAACAATATAAAAACAGTTACATAGAAACTAGTAATGAATGAAAATGAGTAAAATTAACTGTTAAAGGTTAGTACTATTAGTGGAGCAGCAGCACGCACAATCATGTGTGCTTACGGACTGTATCCCTTGCAGACTGTATTGATATATATTGATATATAATGTAGGAACCAGAATATTGATAACAGAAAGAAATGGGGGGAGGGAGGTTTTTTGGGTTGGTGCACTAATTGTAAGTGTATCTTGTGTTTTTTATGTTGATTTAATAAAAAAAAATTAAAAAAACGATACAGATAATAAAAAAACCGATACCGACAATTTCCGATATTACATTTTAACGCATTTATCGGCCGATAATATCGGCAGGCCGATATTATTGGACATCCCTACTTCTGAGCCAATGAGCAAACACATTGTACCATTAGAACACTGGAGTGATAGTTGCTGGAAATGGGCCTCTATACACCTATGTAGATATTGCACCAAAAAGCAGACATTTGCAGCTAGAATAGTCATTTAGCACATTAGCAATGTATAGAGTGTATTTCTTTCAAGTTAAGACTAGTTTAAAGTTATCTTCATTGAAAAGTACAGTGCTTTTCCTTCCAAAATAAGGACATTTCAATGTGACCCCAAACTTTTGAACGGTAGTGTACATTTTTGGGTTATTTATTTACCAAAATTTGTAAACAATGGCTTTATCCTTTTAACATTGGGAACACTATAATAATTCTGCCCAAAAATAGAAATAGCTGCGTGTGTGATGGATGTGAGCCACCACTAGGCTGATCAGTGCAACAGCAGGCAGTCATGTATGCTAAGCATAACAATAACATACATATACACACAGGGTCCATTGCCAGGGTTCATGTGGTCAACATGTATCAAATAAAAACTGAATAAGGTAAGGCTCAGAATGGTTTCTTAACAAAACCGGTACATAAAATGTGCTTTTTTTGATTGATTGATTGATTGATTGATTGAGGTTTTTATTAGTAGATTGCACAGTACAGTACATATTCCGTACAATTGACCACTTAATGGTAACACCCGAATAAGTTTTTCGACTTGTTTAAGTCGAGGTCCACGTAAATCAACATTAAACTGCCTCAAGTTGTTGCTCAGATTAAATAAAATGACAAAACTTTTCTTCTGTCATGTCTGTGTTAATCATGTTTTTGTTTGGCTATGTTTTGCTTGGTTTTTGGACTTAGTTCCTGGTTTCACTTCCTTGTTTTGTTTGGTTTCCATGGTCACCCATTAGTTTTCACCTGCCATGTCACGCACCTGTTCCACGTTGAGATTCACACACACCTGTCACCAATCATGTCACTGTTATGTAAGCTCACCTTTGTTCATCACTCGTTCTGCCTGCATTGTCTTTGTGTCACACCGGTTCGTGTCTCTTTCTGACCGAAGTAAGTTTCATAGTCCATGCCATAGCTTCTGCTAACTAGCAGCTTCACTCGTGTTTTAGGCACGCTTGCCTTTTTCTTGTATTTTTGTGTTTATGGTAGTGAGTTATTTATGTTAAATAAATCCAAGCCTACCTTCACGTTGTCGTCCGGAGCCGTTTTTGCGTTGGAAGAACAACCCCGCCCCCACCTGACATCTTCTACATATAAAAAGTGCAAAATTAAACAGTTTCAAGTCAACTCAGCCTCAGATTAACTTTTCTTTCCCCCCAGACTTTAACCCGGGTGACTTTCACTCAATCTTCATTTTTTTTGCCAGAAAAATCAGTTTATCCACATTGTCTGCAGAAAGAAGAAGTGGGTCAACATCTAGTTTTTAATATATATATATGGTCTTAAAGGCCTACTGAAATGAATTGTTTTTATTTAAACGGGGATAGCAGATCTATTCTATGTGTCATACTTGATCATTTCGCGATATTGCCATATTTTTGCTGAAAGGATTTAGTAGAGAACGACGACGATAAAGATCGCAACTTTTGGTATCTGATAAAAAAAAGGCTTGCCCCTACCGGAAGTAGCGTGACGTAGTCAGTTGAACATATACGCAAAGTTCCCTATTGTTTACAATGATGGCCGCATGAAGTGAGAGAGATTCGGACCGAGAAAGTGACGATTTCCCCATTAATTTGAGCGAGGATGAAAGATTTGTGGATGAGTAAAGTGCAAGTGAAGGACTAGTGGGGAGTGGAAGCGATTCAGATAGGGAAGATGCTGTGAGAGCCGGGGGTGACCTGATATTCAGCTGGAAATGACTAAAACAGTAAATAAACACAAGACATATATATACTCTATTAGCCACAACACAACCAGGCTTATATGTAATATGCCACAAATTAATCCCGCATAAAAACACCTAGGTGTTTGTTATGCTAGCTCCTAGCTACTAGCTCGAGCTAGTTATAGCTCGAGCGGGTAATATGGACGGGATCCCGTATATATAACCAGCCAATACAATTCAAACACCTGCACAACACACACACTCACTCAGCCCAAAGAACCGTTCACCTAACCCAAGGTTCATAAAGCTTATATATTTAACCAAAGTTACGTACGTGACACGCACGTACGGGCAAGCGATCAAATGTTTGGAAGCGCGCGGGTGGGACCTGATATTCAGCTGGGAATGACTACAACAGTAAATAAACAAGACATATATATACTCTATTAGCCACAACACAACCAGGCTTGTATTTAATATGCCACAAATTAATCCTGCATAACAAACACCTAGGTGTTTGTTATGCTAGCTCCTAGCTCCTAGCTACTAGCTACTAGCTCGAGCTAGTTATAGCAAGCGATCAAATGTTTGGAAGCGTACTCACTGTATCGCGTCTGCGTCTGTTAACGAAGTCAAAGTCCTCCTGGTAAGAGTCTCTGTTGTCCGAGTTCTTCGATCTTGACTGCATCTTTCGGGAATGTAAACAATGAAACACCGACTGTGTTGTGTTGCTGACTTCCCTCGCAAAATACTCCGCTTCGCGCCGACTTTCTTCTTTGCTTGCTCAGCTTCTTTCTCCATAATGCAATGAACAAATTGCAACAGATTCACCAACACAGATGTCCAGAATACATCCAGAATGAGATGAAAACAGCTATTTTGTATTGGATTCGATGGAGTCCGAATACTTCCGTTTCAACAATTGACGTCACACGCATACGTCATCCTCAAAGGCGTTTTGAACCGGAAGTTCCCCGGGAAATTTAAAATTGCACTTTATAAGTTAACCCGGCCGTATTGGCATGTGTTGCAATGTTAAGATTTCATCATTGATATATAAACTATCAGACTGCGTGGTCGGTAGTAGTGGCTTTCAGTAGGCCTTTAAATCTGCTACAATAAAAACACCATTTGTTATTGCTTTAGCCCTGTCTGACTCGCCGAGGAGAGGCTGCTTGAATGCGGTGTTTGCACGACGCTCGTCTTTTTCTTCGTTGAAGCGATGTTCACTGGGGGGTGGTGCCGCTTCAAATGGGTTAGCATGTTTGACGTGTTGGCAGAAGCTTACCCTATTGCTGCTGAACAATGTCGGCAAACCGCTTTCGCTTTGTTGTCGTAGCCCGGTCGCTGCTAGCATGCCGTGTGTTGCGTCTCGGTGTGCATTGTTTACACAACGTACGCTACCGAAACGGTTTAATACAAATACACGTACCGTTACACCCTTAGTAAATATACAGTTGCACTTTACTTTACAGAGCATGCGTGGCTTCACAAATCCATCGTTGACTTCAGAGTTCAGATGGCTTTAAATCAGTCCTGGAGCGATGTCCTATTCAATATTTTTATCCTTTGATCCCGATTCGAAACGGCCCACACTGCCAGGTATGAACATTGTAGCTGAAATAACTTAATTTAAAGTACTGATCAGCTGTGTTTGTGAGGCCACAGATGGATGCCAGGGAAATCCACACAGACTGCTCAGACACCAGCATAGAGACTGTTACAGTATCATCTACATTCTTGAGGGGTTCAGATTCTCCCCCTCCTGGGTGGTGAGACGGCTGACATCACATGTGTAAGTGGTACGATATTGACAGTCAGATGTGAGAGATGACATCAGATATGGAAGTGGGACAGTCAGAGTTGCTAAAGGTTCATAGAAGATTCCATAGGAACTGCTTGTGGTCATGTTGGACCCCACTTGTGAAATAGTGGGTAGCGATACAAAAACTGCAATTTCTTAATATTAATGAAAAAATGTATAAAAATGCAAATGGACTCATGTCACAAACATATTTTAAGAGGAATACCCGGAATACGAAAATATTACAACTCTTCGTTTTAAAGATATTGAAGACTAACAACTAGAGATGTCCGATAACATCGGCCGATAAATGCTTTAAAATGTAATATCGGAAATTATCGGTATCGTTTTTTTTATTGTCGGTATCGGTTTATATTTTTTATTTTATTTTTTATTTTTTTATTAAATCAACATAAAAAACACAATATACACTTACAATTAGTGCACCAACCCAAAAAACCTCCCTCCCCCATTCACACTCATTCACACTCATTCACACAAAAGGGTTGTTTCTTTCTGTTATTAATATTCTGGTTCCTACATTATATAAATCAATATATATCAATACAGTCTGCAAGGGATACAGTCCGTAAGCACACATGATTGTGCGTGCTGCTGGTCCACTAATAGTACTAACCTTTAACAGTTAATTTTACGCATTTGCATGAAATACTAGTTTCTATGTAATTGTTTTTATATTGTTTTACTTTCTTTTTTATTCAAAAAAATATTTTTAATTTATTTATCTTATTTTATTTTATATTTTTTTTAAAAAAGGACCTTATCTTCACCATACCTGGTTGTCCAAATTAGGCATAATAATATATTAATTCCACGACTGTATATATCGGTATCGGTTGGTATCGGTAATTAAAGAGTTGGACAATATCGGAATATCGGATATCGGCAAAAAGCCATTATCGGACATCCCTACTAACAACCCAGTTTTTGCAAAAACAAATAGATTTTAATTGGGGTCCTTTTTCGACCCCACTGGTGTGGGGTTGTGCATCCAAGGGTTAAATACTTCAACAATGTCAATAAAATGATAATTACGAAATACGTTTAATAATGTTAAACAAAATCTACCATCAATTAATATCGCAAAACACAAATAATGTTCAACAACACCAAATAAGTAAAACACCACAAAACACGGAACAGATTGCAATATTGGACTTACATGGTGCAATAAGTTGAGTTTTTTTTCCACTTTTTTATTACTTGTTGTATCATGCCTATTTAAAGTACGTAATACTGAGCAAATACATCTGTATTAGGGATGTCGCGAAACCGGAATTTCAGTAGCTGGCAGTGATGGTTATTGTTTATATTTCAACTGACATTATTACCAAAGCGATGCTTTAAAAACGGTGCTAGTGCTTAAATGCTCCTTGAACCAGTTCTTAAAAAATGGAAAATATGCAGTTCTTTGTAAAAAAAACCAAAAAACAACAACAATGCCTTGTTATTGCTATGGAATTCAGAGTTCCAGTTCAGAAATCACCACAAAGGAAGTACATTTCTCAAGGGGGGTGTGGCTTCAGGGTAAAGTTGCCGAATGGGAAACATGTTCTGAGTTCTTTGCATGCATGTTATAGAACTTTACAATTCTATTTTCAACGTTAATGACATTAGTGACATTCACTGCAAGGTTGGAACAACACAGGACAAAATGAAGCAAGGAAGGCGGAATTCATGCTACACTCAAGCATGTTGTTGGCATCGGGACATGCAAGACTGCATTGGATGGATGGATGGATGGATGGATGGATGGATGGATGGATGGATGGATGGATGGATGGATATATAGATGCAAGCTATATTTCTGAGGAAGGATGCAACATTGAGACAAATGATCTTGCCAAAGAGTAAATGTGTACCTTTGAAGAGCCCCCTCAGGAGTTGCTGTGCACATAACATCATCATAATGCTGTGTATTTAGGGATTTGTCTAGACTCAATATTGACGTACCCTAAGGCGGGGAAAGAAAGAGTAAAGCATCACTTTAATCGGACAAGATGTTTTAGTTCATGCATATTCAGCTGCATGTATGGGTTTTTTGGAGCAGTATTTAATCATATTGTGGCTTACGGTCATTGAAGTCAGTGGGAACATATAAAAACGTGGAAATAGGGCCACTCGGTAGCCTAGTGATGACACTGACCTCACAGGTACTCCTGCTTTCTCCACGTTTTGTCCTTAAAAACTAACTGTTTTCAAAAAACTTCATTTTTGCGTTTGTATTAAAAGCCTTGATTGATTGATTGAGACTTTTATTAGTAGATTGCACAGTGAAGTACATTTTCCGTACAATTGACCACTAAATGGTAACACCCGAAAAAGTTTTTCAACTTGTTTAAGTTGGGGTCCATGGTACAGATATATACTATCATCATAATACAGTCATCACACAAGATAATCATAAGAGTATATACATTGAATTATTTACATTATTTGCAATCCAGGGTGTGGGATGTGGAGGGGGGGGGGGGGGTTAGGTTTGGTTGTTATCATCACTTCAGTCATCAACAATTGTATCATCAGAGAAATGGACATTGAAACAGTGTAGGTCTGACTTGGTAGGATATGTACAGCGAGTAGTTTACATAGAGAGAGAAAGAGAGAGAGATCAGAAAGCATAAGAAAAAGTATCTACATTTGATTATTTACATTTTAATATTAACAATCCGGGGAGGGTGTTAGTTTAGGGTTGAAGTTGCCTGGAGGTGTTCTTTTAGTGCGGTTTTCAAGGAGGATAGAGATGCACTTTCTTTTACTCCTGTTGGGAGTGCATTCCACATTGATATGGCATAGAAAGAGAATGAGTTAAGACCTTTGTTAGATCGGAATCTGGGTTTAACGTGGTTAGTGGAGCTCCCCCTGGTGTTGTGGTTATGGCGGTCATTTACGTTAAGGAAGTAGTTTGACATGTACTTCGGTATCAGGGAGGTGTAGCGGATTTTATAGACTAGGCTCAGTGCAAGTTGTTTTACTCTGTCCTCCACCCTGAGCCAGCCCACTTTGGAGAAGTGGGTAGGAGTGAGGTGGGATCTGGGGTTGAGGTCTAGAAGTAACCTGACTAGCTTGTTCTGAGATGTTTGGAGTCTAGATTTGAGGGTTTTGGAGGTGCTAGAATACCAGGAGGTGCATGCATGCGTAATCGAAAAAGGGTTGAACGAGAGTTCCCGCCAGAATCCTCAAGGTGCTTTTGTTGACCAGAGAGGAGATTCTATAGAGAAATCTCGTTCGTTGGTTGAACTTTTTGATTACCTTGGTTGCCATTTTATCACAGGAAAGATTAGCCTCTAGAATGGAACCTAGGTAGGTGACCTCATCTTTACTGGTGATAACAATGTCACCCACTTTTATAGTGAAGTCACTGACTTTCTTAACGTTGATGTGGGACCCAAACAGGATGGATTCCGTTTTACCCAAGTGTATGGATAGCTTGTTGTCTGTGAGCCAGGTGCAAGTTCTACAGAGCTCAGCACTGAGGATTTTCTCCACCTGTGACTTGTCCTTGCCGGATACCAGCAGGGCAGAGTCATCCGCAAACAAGAACAATTCACAGTCGCATGCTGATGACATGTCGTTTATGTATATTAGGAACAGTAAAGGCCCTAATATACTGCCTTGGGGGACTCCACAGCTCACTGAGAGGGGGGGGGGGGGGGGGGGGGACACACACGGTGCCGTTCACCTCTACCACCTGCTTCCTCCCCTCCAAGTAAGATTGCATCCAGCTCCAAGAGGTTTTGTTAAATCCGATTGCTCTGAGCTTATCCAACAGTATAGCGTGGTTAACGGTGTCAAAGGCCTTCTGAAGGTCCAGCATGACCATGCCGCAGTATTTGCCCGCGTCCACCTCATGTTTGATGTGGTCGGTCAGATAGAGAAGGCATGTGTCAGTGGAGTGCTTAGTTCTGAAGCCGGATTGGAATTTGTACATGAGTTTATTAGTGGCAAGGTAACTATCGACCTGTTCATAAACTATTTTCTCCATTACTTTCGAAATGGAACTGAGAATAGAAACAGGTCGGTAGTTGCCAGCTTCCAATTTGCTTCCTTTTTTAAAGAGGGGAGTTACTCTTGCTATCTTAACATCTTTTGGTACTTGGCCTTGTGTAATTGAGAGGTTTATTATGTGCGAGATGATTGGGGCAATGGTGGAAGCAGAGTCCCTGAGGAATCTGGAGGGGATATTATCAAGGCTGGTGGCCTTGTTTGGGTGGAGCGCACTCAATTTTTTAAGCACCTCATCAGCTGAGACCATTTCGAATTTGAAATCGTTGTTGGATACTCCTAGCTTTCTGTAGAGGGCTTTAATGTGTTCTACACCAAAGCGACCAGAGTGGTGGGACAGCTTGTTGACAAGAGTTGCGGCTATGCTGGTGAAAAAGGTGTTAAGTCTGCTTACTACCTCCATTTTGTCTGTAATGAGGGAGTCACCTTCCTTGATGTTGATGTTGGTGAGTCTGGTTTTTAGTTTCTGGCTGCAACCGGTAAGCACACTAAATAAGTGCAATTTCATTTATGTAACCTTGCTGGTTTTAAACACACTGAGATGCAGTGGTGTGCCGTCAGGGCCAGTAAGGCCTTCTCTGCTGGCCTAACATAACCAGAAATCATGATCATAATTAAAAGTAAAATTATTTTTTGATTTACTTTCCCTAAATATCTAAAAGTATTCATATTCTCTTCGTGTCATATTATGCTCCTTCCAGGGCTGTTGTTTTTAGTTTTAGTTTGTATCCAATCAGAATTCAGCTAGCTTATGTTGCCATGCCGTACTTTGCCAAGTTTGTACTTCCGCCCTTGTGCGCGCTTTTCGTTTGTTTCTGTCAATACGTGGACTATGGGTTGTTTGTTTTCCCGAGATGCAAGTAAAGCTGGATCGGACATGGCTTGGAGGTGAGTACATATTTATTTAAACACTAACAAAAGGAACAAACGAAAAGCGCGCACAAGGGCGGAAGTACAAACTTGGCTATGAACAAAATTAACACATAAACAGACTAAGGACATGAAACAAAACTTACTTGGTCAAGCATGGAAAGATCATAGAACTATGGCATGGATGCGTAATCATGGAGGTATCAGAGTTAGTGTCGCCAGGCTGACTTCCTGGCAACTATCGGTTTAAATAATACAGACATGATTGACAACAGGTGCGCGAGTGCAAAACGTGAAACAGGTGAAACTAATGCGTTGCTATGGTGACCAAACAAGAGAGCGTAAACAGGAACTAAAAAGAGTCCAAAAACCAAACAGAACAGAACTTAAACAAAACATGATCCCAGACATGACATTTTTGTTTAAAAATAGAACAAGCACATTCTGAAAATGTACAAATCATAATGTTGTTGTTGTTTTTTTTTACACTTACATGTTGCGGTTAATAGTATGCTACCTTTATTTCTCGTTATTTATACTTTCTGAATAAATGATGTGATAATGTTCATCAGTCAACTCATTGGTGTAAACTTTCAATCTATCAAGATAAAAAAATAATATCAAAATCAAATTACAGGATGTTATTTATGTAGTTTGCTCATTTTCCTCGACTGATGTACTAGCATCATGTGGTTTATTTTTGTTACATATGTAGCATCATCTACAAATATACAAATAATTGCTATTGCGACATCTAGTGGACACATTTAAAACAGCAGTTTCTTTCATTAAAAAATTTCGACTCATTTTCATACTTAGCAAACTCATCCCGCGGGCCGGATAAAACCTGTTCGCGGGCCTGTTCCTGCCCGCGGGCCATACGTTTGACACCCCTGATGTAGACGCATGTTCCGCCTCCCCTCATCTTCCCTGAGAGCTCTTTTACGCTGGAGAGCTGAAAATCTGGTAGGTGCAATGAGCAATCCAGGATGTGCTCACTGAGCCTGGAGACCAGCTGCTGGCTCTCTGCCATACCAGAGTCTGCGTGGAGAGACCAGAGAAGTGAGTGTGAGAGTCGGAATGGATGTGCTTGATGGCTGAACAAGCATGTATCTGACACCTTGGTCTCCCTGGAAGGGAGGACTGGACTCTGGGCTAGAGCTAATGGGCAGCCTAGGACGCAGTAGGCTCTCTTGGTTGCTTTGTTGGGTCTGTTCCTGTCTCTGGTCATTCTGCCCCCGCAGTGGACGATGGCGTCGCACATCGCTGAGGCCTCAGCGGTGTATGTGGGTGTTGAAATGGTGTTTTTTCATGTGCTGATAAAGCTTACATTCAATTATTTTTCGGTGAAACTCTTTGGTTTGGATTTAGCTTGTCAACTGATAAAGTACTTTTTTTTTTCCTGAATACCATTTAATTTGATTTTGTTTTGGATTCCAGACATTCATTTATTAATTTTTTTAAATGTTTATGTGGTGTCATGTGGCTGTAGTTAGCAGCATTTGGCCACTAGAGGTCACTAAATCCAACAGTTTTGTTCTGCATTGCTGCAAACTGCAAGTTGTGCATGTACTCTTAAAAGGGACTGCACTTTTTTAATTATTTAACTATGTTACATCCCAATGAGAGACAAGAGGACATTTTTATTTTTTTTTGCATCCTAATTTGCAAAAATCAGCTTGTTCTTGGTGGCTTGCAATGCAACTTGCGGGAGCAATCCATATTGCAGCTAATTCACTTTAAAAATGCATCCAAAAACCGCCAACAATGCTTCAATTACGTTCCGTGACGTGTACAATAACCAAGCTGTAGTGAAATTGTTATTGTAAGAGCGAACAAAACAATGAGGAAGTCTTTTTTCCAGTATAGTAATACATCGTCTTGGGACGGCATGCTAAGGCGTTAGCCATGAGCTAGCTACGGCAAAAAGAAGAAAAAAAAAGATAGCTTTTGCTTTAGCAGATGAATTAATTTTGAGTTTGTAATACGCAACACAATGAGATTGGACACAAATTTGAACTGAAAAAATTAATATTACAGTACCTGTAAAGCAGGGGTCACCAACCTTTTTGAAACCAAGAGCTACTTATTGGGTACTGATTAATGCGAAGGGCTACCAGTTTGATACACACTTAAATAAATTGCCAGAAATAGCCAATTTGCTCAATTTACCTTTAACTCTATGTTATTATTAATAATTAATGATATTTACACTTAATTGAACGGTTTAAAAGAGGAGAAAACACAAAAAAATGACAATTAAATTTTGAAACATAGTTTATCTTCAATTTCGAATCTTTAAAATTCTAAATTCAACTGAAAAAAAGAAGACAAAAACTTAAAAAAATAATTTATGGAACATCATTAGTAATTTTTCCTGATTAAGATTAATTTTAGAATTTTGATGACATGTTTTAAATAGGTTAAAATCCAATCTACACTTTGTTAGAATATATAACAAATTCGACCAAGCTATATTTCTAACAAAGACAAATCATTATTTCTTCTAGATTTTCCAGAACAAAAATTTTAAAATAAATTCAAAATACTTTGAAATAAGATTTAAATTTGATTCTACAGATTTTCTACATTTGCCAGAATATTTTTTTTGAATTTTAATCATAATAAGTTTGAAGAAATATTTCACAAATATTCTTCGTCGAAAAAACAGAAGCTAAAATGAAGAATTCAATTACAATTTATTTATTATTCTTTACAATAAAAAAAAATACATTTACTTGAACATTGATTTAAATTGTCAGGAAAGAAGAGGTAGGAATTTAAAAGGTAAAAAGGTATATGTGTTTAAAAATCCTAAAATCATTTTTGAGGTTGTATTTTTTCTCTAAATTTGTCTTTCTGAAAGTTATAAGAAGCAAAGTAAAATAAATTATGAATTTATTTAAACAAGTGAAGACCAAGTCTTTAAAATATTTTCTTGGATTTTCAAATTCTATTTGAGTTTTGTCTCTCTTAGAATTAAAAATGTCGGGCAAAGCGAGACCAGATTGCTAGTAAATAAATAAAATTTAAAAAACAGAGGCAGCTCACTGGTAAGTGCTGCTATTTGAGCTATTTTTAGAACAGGCCAGCGGGCTACTCATCTGGTCCTTACGGGCTACCTGGTGCCCGCGGGCACCGCGTTGGTGACCCCTGCTGTAAAGTATTAGCCCACATTTCATGTTTTGTTTGTACACAGCAAGCTCAACACTGTATGTAGTTGTAATAACAGGCATGGTCTCCATGTATCATGATCAATATTATAGAGACTCACGTGATGGACAGTTGTCTGTTTGGTCTAGCTGGCAGGGGAGGTTTTATTCAAGTTGATTTTGGGTAAGCACTCCATATATGTTCGCATAGCTTAGCTCCATGTTTGCAGTTTCTAGTCAAGCCGACCCAACTCTTTCGGCTTCTGTCTGCTCCAACTTTTCAGTCTTTCTTTGTGCTCGCTTCTATTATCAGTTCATCCTCCATATATTCAGGTTCAAAAAGATAAAAACAACACACTCGCGTTTGTTTCTGGAAGTAGGAACACACATTTTTTGCCGGAAGTCGACTATGCACTGCTATGGAAACGGTAAAAAATAGCCTCTGAGTGTTTCCTGACCTAACGTATACATATACAGTATATATATATATATATATATATATATATATATATATATATATATATATATATATATATATATATATATATATATATATATATATATATATATGTATATATGTATATATATATATATATATATATATATATATATATATTTACATATATATATATATATATATACATACATATACTGTATATACATACATATATATATATACATACATATATATATATATATATATATATATATATATATATATATATATATATATATATATATATATATGTATATATATGTATGTATATATATATATGTATATATATATATATATATATATATATATATATATATATGTATATATATGTATGTATATATATATATATATGTGTATATATATATATATATATATATATATATATATATATATATATATAAGGGCAGCACGGTGGCAGAGGGGTTAGTGCATCTGCCTCACAATACGAAGGTCCTGAGTAGTCGTGAGTTCAATCCCGGCCTCGGGATCTTTCTGTGTGGAGTTTGCATGTTCTCCCCGTGACTGCGTGGGTTCCCTCCGGGTACTCCGGCTTCCTCCCACCTCCAAAGACATGCACCTGGGGATAGGTTGATTGGCAACACTAAATTGGCCCTAGTGTGTGAATGTGAGTGTGAATGTTGTCTGTCTATCTGTGTTGGCCCTGCGATGAGGTGGCGACTTGTCCAGGGTGTACCCCGCCTTCTGCCCGATTGCAGCTGAGATAGGCTCCAGCGCCCCCCGCGACCCCGAAGGGATAAGCGGTAGAAAATGGATGGATATATATATATATATATATACATATTCATATATATATATATATATATATATATATATATATATATATATATATATATATATATATATATATATATATATATATATATATGTGTACTCATACACATATATATATATATATATACATATATATATATGTATACTGTATGTATATATATATACATATATATATATGTGTACACATACACATATATATATATATACATATATATGTATATATCTATATATATATATATACGTACATATATATATATATATATATATATATATATATATATATATATATATATATATATATATATATATATATATATATATATATATATATATATATATATATATATATAAATGATCCCCAGCATGACATGCATTAAGCTACAGACCCACATATAACGAAATTTTTACACTGAACAATAATATAAACGCAACACTTTTGTTTTTGCTCCAATTTTTCATGAGTTGAACTCAAATATTTAAAACGTTTACTATATTCACAAAATACCAATTCCTCCCAAATATTGTTTCACAAATGTGTCTAAATCTGTGTTAGTGAGCATTTCTTCTGGGCCAAGATGATCCATCCCACCTCATAGGTGTGGCATACCAAGATGCATGATTATTGCACAGGTGTGTCTCCGGCTGCGCACAATAAAAGGCCACTCTGAAGTGTGCAGTTTTATCAATACACAGCACAATGCCACACATGTCGCAAGTGTTGAGGGGGCGTGCAGTTGGCATGCTGACAGCAGGAATGTCAACAGGAGCGGTTGCCCGTCAATTGAATGTTCATTTCTTTACCATAAGACGTTTCAGAGAATTTGGCAGTACATCCAACCAGACCACGTGTGGATCTCCACATTCAACAGGTGCACCTTCATGATCGTCTGAGTGTTGTGTTTATGTTTTTGTTCGGTATATGTATGGGCCCACCTGTATAATATCAATGTTGATGTACCTGAGAGTGTACAAATGGACCTAATAAAGGTATATTACTATTAACTATCTGTCATTTACTGGGGACACCTGCATGTATTGGGAGACAGAGACACTGTACCCCCCTGTTGATGATGTGATGCCACGCAACAGATTCTGCTCCCTGTTGACGGTGAGAACTGGAATGTCTGGCATGGTGTGTGACTTTGATGTCTTCCAGGGCAGTGTCAACGGAATAGGAGCCAAATCTGAACTTGGATTGTCAGGTGATGATGTGTTTAAGCTGGCTTCCACACTTCCAGAAGGTCAGAACTACACAATGTATGCAGACAACTACTTTGCCAGTGTTCCGTTATTAGTTAAGCTCCTTGATCGGGGAATTGATTAGGTGGGAATAGCCAGGCAGGTGCGCCAACTAGGGCTGCAACTAACGATTAATTTGATCATCGATTAATCTGTCGATTATTACTTCGATTAATCGATGAATAATCGGATAAAAGAGACAAACTACATTTCTATCCTATCCAGTATTTTATTGAAAAAAACAGCATACTGGCACCATACTTATTTTGATTATTGTTTCTCAGCTGTTTGTAAATGGTGCAGTTTATCAATAAAGGTTTATTAAAAAAAATTAAAAAAAATAAAAATAAAAATAATAATAATAATTGTTTACCTTCACACATTCTGGAAATACTATTGTAAAAATAAAAAAGAACATTAAAAAAAAGTGGAATGAGGTGAAATCTAACGAGAAAAAGTGGCAATGTTGACACAAAAGCTGCCATGCAGGCTGGTTTTTTTTTCTTTCTTTTGTCTTTCTTCATTTTTCTTTTTTTTGCCATTGCTCAAAACAAAAAAATAATGAAAAAAAATCCATGTCATAATGAATTATTTTCAGGGCTCCAATTACTTCAAATATTTCACTTTAAAATGTTTTATGTGGTAAATATTGCATACATTGTGTAGTAGCCATATAAAAACATCAACGTCTTCTTTGACAAAAGCGCATAAAACAAACAAAATAATAGTTCCAGCATAAAATGGACAGATATGTCGGAAGTTGATCTCGTAACTTAAGTGTTGAACGTAAAAGAAAAACCTAATAAAAATGTATCACTTTATGAGTGGGGCACCTTTTGGATCCCAAATATATTTAGTGATTTTTTATTTATCTTTTCACTGTGATTACTCAAAAATATGAAATAATTAAAATCAATGGTGTCCTGCATTATTGATCTTTTAGGGCTCTAATACCGCATATTTCAGTTTTACTATAAAAAAAACTAAGTTGTTTTTGACAGAAAAGCCATAATACATTTTTTTTAAATTTGTATTACTTTATATCAACTTGAAGTTGATATAGAGATTTACTGCAAGCGTTAAATAATCAAAAAATAATAATAATCTGACTTATTTTAAACATTTTAATGACTGAGACCCTTTATGGTCCCCGGGACCCCTAAAGGTAAAATAAATAAATAATGCATATATTTTGTTATGGTTTGAAAATGAAAAATATCAAAATGGCCCCCACATGCTTTAATTTTTCCGTGTGCGGCCCTCAGTGGAAAATGTTTGGACACCCCCGTCCTGGACCTGCTTTGCATAATATAAGTGACCACTCCTTTTAGAGGCGGCCTTAGTGTTGTTGACTGTGGAACTCCTGAATAAATAGAGGGACGCAAGAGCTTAACCTTAGAGCGTAGGGCGAGACTGTGACTAAGTGTGCAGCTCCATGCGTTCTCCTCATGAGCTAAATTGAACTCTGTCTCTGCATGATTTCCTTGCTTCTTGTCTGATTAATAGATGTCATTAGTGTTTGAACCTGACAGAAGACAGGGAGAGGACGGTGCAGACACTGCAAGAAAGTATACACCGACATGCATTGCCGCAAGTGTGATGTTCGCCTTTACTTTTCAGAGGACAAGAACCGTGTTTGGGACTATCACTACCAGAAAATAAAACACTGAATGAAGTAGTTGTTTTATCCTGTTCAGTAGTTTTTTTAAATGAATAGCTTCATAAAAATGTGACTGATGCGTGATTATAATTAATGTTATAACCTTTGTAGGACTAAGTAAGCAATCAACCCTGCAAATGAACCCTCGGCTGTTCTGAATTGCTGTTCAGACAATGTGAGTACAACTACAGAAATGTTTCTACCAGTTATGTTGCAATAATCCAACATTTCTGTAAAAACGTACATAAACATTAGTCTTCAAAAACCACTCTGTAATGCCTCTTACAACATCTGAAAGGTAAACTATTTTTTTTAGGTTTACAGGGTACAGCACGTCCAAGTCCGAGTCCATGGTTCTCGCCCGGAAAAGGGTGGAGTCCCATCTCCGAGTTGGGGAGGAGATCTTGACCCATGTGGAGGAGTTCAAGTACCTCGGAGTCTTGTTCACGAGTGAGGGAAGAGTGGATCGTGAGATCAGTGCGGCGTCTTCAGTAATGCGGGCGCTGTATCGATCCGTTGTGGTGAAGAAGGAGCTGAGCCAGAAGGCAAAGCTCTCAATTTACCGGTCGATCTACGTTCCCATCCTCACCTATGGTCATGAGCTTTGGGTTATGTCCGAAAGGACAAGATCAAGGGTACAAGCGGCCGAAATGAGTTTCCTCCGCCGGGTGGCGGGGTTCTCCCTTAGAGATAGGGGGAAAAGCTCTGCCATCCGGGGGGAGCTCAAAGTAAAGCCACTGCTCCTCCACATCGAGAGGAGCCAGATGAGGTGGTTGGGGCATCTGGTCAGGATGCCGACTGAACGCCTTCCTATGGACCCAGGACACGTCGGGAAGACTATGTCTCCCGGCTGGCCTGGGAACGCCTCGGGATCCCCCGGCAGGAGCTGGACGAAGTGGCTGGGGAGAGGGAAGTCCGGGATTCTCTCCTTAGGCTGCTGCCCCCGCGACCCATCCTCAGATAAGCGGAAGAAGATGGATGGATGGATGGATGGATGGATGGATGGAAGGTAAGCAGGTTTAGGTTTTAAAGAAAGTATATATTTTCGATATTTGTGTTATTTTACATTTTCTGTGTTTGTAATATAAGCATCTCATTAAACACATCATATGAATAAACTTCTAAAAAATGAATGGAAATGTGCCCACAGTACATTTTTCTTCCCATATTGCCAGTTGCACCATAACTTCCGTGGTAAACCACCATCAGTATTCTTGGGCAGTCTATCAATAGTACTTGACACATACATTTCGCTTGATAACATTATCTTGCGTGGTATGCGTGTGTGTGTGTGTGTGTGTGTGTGTGTGTGTGTGTGTGTGTGTGTGTGTGTGTGTGTGTGTGTGTGTGTGTGTGTGTGTGTGTGTGTTCTTGTATTTCTACCCTTCTTGAGACATCAACAAGGAAAAGTAGCTTCCATATGAGGAGGTGTGAACAAGTTAGGACATAAATCATGGTCCCAATACGGAAAACCATTGCATCTAATAGAGAATGTCTCATTTGCACCCCTGGTGGTGAAATCTATCAAAATGAGGGTGGTCCCAAAAAGGAGGGATTTTTCAAATTGACTGTGTGTCAGTTTTAAAAGTGCTCCCCCTCTGGTCAACATATGAAATAACAAGTTTGTGTAAGAAATTGAAACGCGCCCCCTTTGGCCACAATTAATTAAAAAAATAAATAAATAAATATGTATATAGAGACATACTGTAATAACTTGAAGTAAATAATGAAGATTAAAAAACAATTCCAAAAAAATTAAAATAAAAAAATAACTAAAAGCAGTCTTTTTCTCACAATGTGTCGACTTTTTTCTTATAAAATTGGGGAACAATTTCTCATATTCTTTCTGTTTCTGTAATATTGCAATATTTTCTCGTAAAATGATTACTTTTTCATGTTAAATTACTTTTTAATGCAAAATGGTGAAATTTGTCATATAAAATTGGGACTTTAATCACAATATTGCCAAATTTTGTGTTGTTCTTGTAAAATAGTAAAAAAAATAAAAATAAAAGTATGACTTTTTTCATAATTTTGCCAAGTAAAATTCAGATTTTTATTAATATATTGCCAACATTTTAAAGTTATCTTATAAAATTTGGATTTTTGTTGAATAAAATTACGACTCTTCATAAAATTGCCAACATTTTAAGCTTTTCTTGTAAAATTGCCACTGTTGAGTAAAATTCCAACTTTTATCATAATATTGCACAAATGTTCTGTTTTTCTTGTAAAATGTTGTGTGTAACCATTTTTAAGTGCTCCCCCTCTGGCCAACATATGTAATAACAAGTGTGTGTAAGAAATTGAAATGCGCCCCCTTTGGCCACAACTAATTAAAAAAATAAAAAATATGTATATAGAGACATACTGTAATAACTTGAAGTAAATAATGAAGATTAAAAAACAATTACAAAAAAAAAAATAAAAAAAATTAAAAGCAGTCTTTTTCTCACAATGTGTTGACTTTTTTCTTATAAAATTGGGGAACAATTTCTCATATTCTTTCTGTTTCTGTAATATTGCAATATTTTCTCGTAAAATGATTACTTTTTTATGTTAAATTACTTTTTAATGCAAAATGGTGAAATTTGTCATATAAAATTGGGACTTTAATCACAATATTGCCAAATGTTGTGTTGTTCTTGTAAAATAGTAAAAAAAAAAAAAAAAAAAGTATCACTTTTTTCATAATTTTGCCAAGTAAAATTCAGATTTTTATTAATATATTGCCAACATTTTAAAGTTATCTTATAAAATTTGGATTTTTGTTGAGTAAAATTATGACTCTTTTCATAAAATTGCCAACATTTTAATCTTTTCTTGTAAAATTGCCACTGTTGAGTAAAATTCCAACTTTTATCATAATATTGCACAAATGTTCTGTTTTTCTTGTAAAATGTTGTGTGTAACCATTTTTAAGTGCTCCCCCTCTGGCCAACATATGTAATAACAAGTGTGTGTAAGAAATTGAAATGCGCCCCCTTTGGCCACAATGAATTTTAAAAAAATATATATATATATGTATATAGAGACTTACTGTAATAACTTGAAGTAAATAATGAAAATTAAAAAACAATTAAAAAAATAAATAAATAAATTAACTAAAAGCAGTCTTTTTCTCACAACGTGTCGACTTTTTTCTTATAAAATTGGGGAACGATTTCTCATATTCTTTCTGTGTCTGCAATATTGCAATATTTTCTTGTAAAATGATTACTTTTTTATGTTAAATTACATTTTAATGCAAAATGGTGAAATTTGTCATATAAAATTTGGACTTTAATCACAATATTTCCAAATTTTGAGTTGTTCTTGTAAAATAGTAAAAAAAAATAATGATAAAAGTATGACTTTTTTCATGATTTTTCCAAGTAAAATTCCGATTATTATTAATAATATATTGCCAACATTTTAAAGTTATCTTATAAAATGTGGATTTTTGTTGAGTAAAATTACGACTCTTTTCATAACATTGCCAACGTTTTAAGCTTTTCTTGTAAAATGGCCACTGTTGAGTAAAATTCCAACTTTTATCATAATATTGCACAAATGTTCTGTTTTTCTTGTAAAATGTTGCGTGTAAACAATTTTTAAGTGCTCCCTCTCTGGCCAACATATGTAATAACAAGTGTGTGTAAGAAATTGAAACACGCCCCCTTTGGTCAAAATTAATTTAAAAAAATACAAATAAATATGTATATAGAGACATACTGTAATAACTTGAAGTAAATAATGAAGATTAAAAAACAATTACAAAAAAAAAATTAAAAATTAATTAAAAGCAGTCTTTTTCTCACAATGTGTCGACTTTTTTCTTATAAAATTGGGGACAATTTCTCACATTCTTTCTGTTTCTGTAATATTGCAATATTTTGTCGTAAAATGATTACTTTTTTATGTTAAATTACTTTTTAATGCAAAATGGTGAAATTTGTCTTATAAAATTTGGACTTTAATCACAATATTGCCAAATGTTGTGTTGTTCTTGTAAAATAGTAAAAAATAAAAAATAAAAGTATGACTTTTTTCATAATTTTGCCAAGTAAAATTCAGATTTTTATTAATATATTGCCAACATTTTAAAGTTATCTTATAAAATTTGGATTTTTGTTGAGTAAAATTACGACTCTTCATAAAATTGCCAACATTTTAAGCTTTTCTTGTAAAATTGCCACTGTTGAGTAAAATTCCAACTTTTATCATAATATTGCACAAATGTTCTGTTTTTCTTGTAAAATGTTGCGTGTAACAATTTGTAAGTGCTCCCCCTCTGGCCAACATATGTAATAACAAGTGTGTGTAAGAAATTGAAACGCGCCCCCTTTGGCCAAAATTAATTAAAACAAATATATAATAAATATGTACTGTATATAGAGACATACTGTAATAACTTGAAGTAAATAATGAAGATTAAAAACCAATTACAAACAAAAAAATTCAACAAAAAATATTTAACTAAAAGCTTACCTTTTTTATATTTGCATAGTATGTATATATTATTAATGTTGTAAATACAAATCATTATATATCTAGAAAGGGTGGTCCTAAAGAGGTAGGCATTTTTAGCAGGTCTTAAGAAGGTAACAAATACAAGAGTGTGTGTGTGTGTGTGTGTGTGTGCGCGTGTGTGTGTGTTCTTGTATTTCTTTTCTTCTTGAGACATCAACAAGGACAAGTGTCTTCCATATGAGGAGGTGCGAACAAGTTAGGACATAAATCATGGTCCCAATACGGAAAACCATTGCATCTAATAGAGAATGTCTCATTTGCACCCCCTGGCGGTGAAATCTATCAAATTTAGGGTGGTCCCAAAAAGGAGGGATTTTTCAAATTGACTGTGTGTCGGTTTTAAAAGTGCTCCCCCTCTGGTCAACATATGAAATAACAAGTGTGTGTAAGAAATTGAAACGCGCCCCCTTTGGCCAAAATTAGTTAAAAATAAATAAAAATAAATATGTATATAGAGACATACTGTAATAAATTAAAGTAAATAATGAAGATTAAAAACCAATTACAAACAAAAAAATTCAACAAAAAATATTTAACTAAAAGCTTACCTTTTTTATATTTGCATAGTATGTATATATTATTAATGTTGTAAATACAAATCATTATATATCTAGAAAGGGTGGTCCTAAAGAGGTAGGCATTTTTCGGAGGTCTTAAGAAGGTAACAAATACACGAGTGTGTGTGTGTGTGTGTGTGTGTGTGTGTGTGTGTGTGTGTGTGTGTGTGTGTGTGTGTGTGTGTGTGTGTGTGTGTGCCAACCACAGGGTTAAAATGCATTGTAACTAATGATGCTGTATTTGTAAGGGTTTGATACTCTTAAAATTGTGCTAGCAGTTCCTTATTACTGCGTTACAACAAAAAAGTATTAGTTACTGTAACTTTGTCACTCGTGTAACGCGTTACTCCTAACACTGCACCTAAACTTAGATGTGTGTGCGCGTGTGTGTGTGAGTTATATGTGGTGGGCTGAGAAATGTGAGGTGCAGCTGTTTCTCCAAAGTTGAGGCGTTGAGGTGGAAGGACAAGAGAAGGCGGATAACAAAGTACTGAAGAGTCCTGAGGAGATTTTTTTTTTAAAGGAACTTATTCAAAGAGCCTGTCGGGTCGAAGCGCTGGAACATTCTAGATCTCTCTCTCTTTCTCTCTCTCTCTCTCTCTCTCTCTCTCTCTCTCCCTCTCCCTCGCTGTCTCTGGTGACAAAGTCCTGAAAGGGACCATGGTGACGACCACTAATGCTACATGATCCCAGGGGGACTTACACCTGCGGCCCGAGCACGCCAAAGGACACGCGGCGATGTACTATTTCCCTCCATGGATCTCGTTACTTTAACTCGGGCTTTGCGGGGACGTCCAAAAGGATTCCTCTCAGCTTTAACGGCAAAAGTCAGGTGTGCAGACTTGTGGTGTGCGGCTATTTTAGGCCTGTCAGTGAAATTGTGTGTTTTGTTTTGACTAAAAACCATCCTAGTCTGAGGTTCTGCAGATGTGTGAATACCTATACCTGTACACGCATACACACACACACACACACACACACACACACACACACACACACACACACACACACACACACACACACACACACACACACACACACACACACACACACACACACACACACACACACACACACACACAACACTGTTCAAACGCTATTAATTACACTGTGGTCCACATACTGTTCAATTAGCGCTACCATTACTCGAAATTCTTGAAACTGGGGCGGTATAGCTCGGTTGGTAGAGTGGCCGTGCCAGCAACTTGAGGGTTCCAGGTTCGACCCCCGCTTCCGCCATCCTAGTCACTGCCGTTGTGTCCTTGGGCAAGACACTTTACCCACCTGCTCCCAGTGACACCCACACTGGTTTAAATGTAACTTAGATATTGGGTTTCACTATGTAAAAGCACTTTGAGTCACTAGAGAAAAGTGCTATATAAATATAACTCACTTCACATACACTACCATTCAAAAGTTTGGGGTCACCCAAACAATTTTGTGGAATAGCCTTCATTTCTAAGAACAAGAATAGACTGTCGAGTTTCAGATGAAAGTTCTCTTTTTCTGGCCATTTTGAGCGTTTAATTGACCCCACAAATGTGATGCTCCAGAAACTCAATCTGCTCCAAGGAAGGTCAGTTTTGTAGCTTCTGTAATGAGCTAGACTGTTTTCAGATGTGTGAACATGATTGCACAAGGGTTTTCTAATCATCAATTAGCCTTCTGAGCCAATGAGCAAACACATTGTACCATTAGAACACTGGAGTGATAGTTGCTGGAAATGGGCCTCTATACACCTATGTAGATATTGCACCAAAAACCAGACATTTACAGCTAGAATAGTCATTTACCACATTAGCAATGTATAGAGTGTATTTCTTTCAAGTTAAGACTAGTTTAAAGTTATCTTCATTGAAAAGTACAGTGCTTTTCCTTCAAAAATAAGGACATTTCAATGTGACCCCAAACTTTTGAACGGTAGTGTATAATTCACTTGAAAGTGTGTGACTCAAAACATGTTCAATTGTTTTTGTTGAATTCCATGCAAGTGCTTAAAACAGTGGTTTCAAACCGGATCAGCGAACATCTTGCATTTTAGCGAAAATAAAATAATACTGTTCGGTAACAAGTAGAAGAGAAAATAGACGGAACAGATAATGACAGGGTAAAATACCATTTTGCGGTATAATAATAGACGATCAAATGAACTGGAAATGTCATATTTAAAAAATACAACATTAAGTAGCAAGAAATATTTCAACAAAGAAAAAGCAAATCACGTTCTTGGCCATAAATCACTCTATATTTTTAACGACGTGGGGGTTTTCGCAACTTACTGCGAGGATTGTTCTCCCGGGATGAAAACAGACTTTTCCGGACAAAGGTAGCAGGTTGGAACATATTTATTCTTGACTCTCAAATAGGTGTAAACAAAAAGGCGCACAAGGCGAAGGCACAACTTAACGCAGGGAACCAAAAACTAACACTTAGCGTAAACTATGGACAGGGAAAACAAAAACTCGCTAACTGTGGCATGAATAAACAAAACTTACTTGGTATGGCATGAAGCAAACAATCGCATGAATACAAGCATGAAAAGAGCATGAAACAATCGCATGAATACAAGCATGAACTATGGCTTGAAAAGAACAATGTCGCCAGACCGACTAACTGACAACGACCGGCTTAAATAAGAGTCTCTCTTGATTAGAGACAGGTGTGACCCGAACGCATCCATCCATCCATCTTCAACCGCTTATCCGGAATCGGGTCGCGGGGACAACAGCTCCAGCAGAGACCCCCAGACTTCCCTCTCCAGAGCAACATTAGCGACTTCCTCCTGGGGAATCCCGAAGCGTTCCCAGGCCAGAGAGGAGATGTAATCCACCCATCTGGTCCTTGGCCTGCCGCGGGGTCCCCTCCCAGTGGGACGTGCAACGAGGACCTCCCTAGGGAGAGGCTCGTGAAGCATCCGCACGAGATGCCCGAACCACCTAAGCTGGCTCCTTTCCAAGCGAAGGAGCAGCGGCTCTACTCCGCGTCTCTCTTGGGTGACTGAACTTCTCACCCTATCTCTAAGGGAGATGCCAGCCACACTTCTGAGGAAACTCATTTCGGCCGCTTGTATCCGCGATCTTATTCTTCCGGTCATGACCCACACTTCATGACCATAGGTGAGAGTAGGAATGTTGATAGCTCGGTAGACCGAGAGCTTTGCCTTCTGGCTCAGCTCTCGTTTCGTCACAACAGTGCGGCAGAGAGACTGCAATACTGCCCCAGCTGCTCTGATTCTCCGGCTGATTTCCTTCTCCATCTTTCCCTCACTCGTGAACAAGACCCCGAGATACTTAAACTCCTCCACCTGGGACAGAGTCTCGTCCCCTACCTGGACTGTACAAACCATCGGTTTCCTGCTGAGAACCATGGCCCCAGATTTGGAGATGCTGATCCTCATTCCAGCCGCTGAACACTCGGCTGCGAACCGATCCAGTGAGAGCTAAAGGTCACGAACCGAAGGTGCCATCAGGACCACATCATCTGCAAACAGCAGTGATGCAACCTTTAGCCCCCCGAGACGTATACCCTCTCCGCCATGGCCACGACTCTGCCTAGAAATCCTGTCCATTAAAATCACAAACAGGATAGGTGACAGAGCGCAGCCCTGGCGGAGACCAACCCCCACTGGAAACGGATCCGACTTACATCCAAGCACCCGGACACAACTCTCGCTTTGGTTGTACAGAGATTGGATGGACCTCAGCATGGTTCCCCTCACTCCGTACTCCCTCAGCACCTCCCACAAGATCTCCCGGGGGACCCGGTCATACGCCTTCTCCAAATCCACAAAGCACATGTAGACTGGATAGGCATACTCCCAGGCCTTCTCCAGGATTCCCGCAAGAGTAAAGAGCTGGTCAGTTGTTCCACGACCTGGACGGAATCCACATTGCTCCTCTTGAATCTGAGGTTCGACTATCGGCCGGACCCTCCTTTCCAGTAAGTTTACCCGAACGCAAGAGACAGGTGAAAATCATAAGTCGTCATGGAAACTAAAATGAACAAGGGAGCGCAAACAGGAACTAAAAGAGTCCAAAAAATAACAAAAACATAATCCAGACCACAGATCATGACAATATTCTCTACGCTCACTAATGTTACCATATCTGAGTTGTTGTGCGGGAAAATAATAACTACATAACTACAAAAGTATGCTCCACTCACTAACTCTGTTACATGAAGACCAGTTAGAATAATTAAATAGTGTTGGATATCAAGAACACTCAAATCCCTTTCATTTATTGAATTGAAAATATTGCAATTCAATGATTTGGTGCATTTACAAACAGCTAAACTTATGTACAAAGCAAACTATAACCTGCTAACCAAGTATGCACAACATTTCATCTCTACAAAAAAGTACAAATATAACGTTAGAGAAAAATCTAATTTAAATATTTGTATGCACGAACAAGACCTAAAACCTTTAGTATATCAGTATGTGGAATTAAATTAAGGAAAGGATCCGTCAGGATTGTCACTAACAGTTTGTTTGTTTGGGTTTTCCTCTGTGTTTGTGTTTACTTCCTGTCAGCGCTCTTATTTTGGTTCCATTTCCTGCATGTCTCCCTGAGCGCTCGTTTCTCTCACCTGTCCCTGATTGGCAGCCTGGCACACCTGGTTGCGGTTGCCAATCAGGCTACTATTTATGCCTGCCTCGCCCTCCAGTCAATGTTTGATGATTGTATCCTGTAGTCTGGTGCCTGTTTCCTGGTTCCTTCCTGTTTTCTCTGCATTTTGACATTAAAGTCATGTTTTCCTGCGCTACGCCTGCCATCTTTGCATCTTGGGATTCGTCACCAGTAGTTCTTGACAGGATCATCAAGCCAAATACGAACCCCGCAGAGATTTCAATTTCGGAGCGGCTTGACAGGATTTTGGCGCTGATGGCCGAATCGAGGAGATGCTTTGCCTCGTTTCGGGCGCCCTCCCACACATTCCTGTCGTCTGTTGGCCTCTTTGGGGACGTCTGGGATCCGTCCCTTGAGGGTGGGGGCTAATGTCAGCTGTGCGAGAGGGGAAGCACAGCTCTCACCTCTCCCAGTGAGGCCATTACAGAGACCGCCATCAACCCCGCTGGGCCTGCAGACGCTGCCATCCTCTCCGGTGGGCCTGAAGACGCTGCCATCAACCCCGGTGGCTTCGGGGACACTTGGCCTGGCGGCACGCTGCAATTCCTCCCTCCACCCTCCCTTTTTGTTAAAACTTAAAACGTCTGGTATCCGTTATCGGAAGAGGGGGCTACTGTCAGGCTTGTCACTAACAGTTTGGTTGTGTTTGGGTTTTCCTCCGTGTTTGTGTTTACTTCCTGTCAGAGCTCTTATTATGGTTCCATTTCCTGCATGTATCCCTGAGCGCTCGTTTCTCTCACCTGTCCCTGTTTGGCAGCCTGGCACACCTGGTTGCAGTTGCCAATCAGGCTACTATTTATGCCTGCCTCGCCCTCCAGTCAGTGCTTGATGATTGTATCCTGTAGTCTGGTGCCTGTCTCCTGGTTCCTGGTTCCTGTTTTCTCTGCATTTTGACATTAAAGTCATGTTTTCCTCCGCTACGCCTGCCATCTCTGCATCTTGGGGTTCGTCACCAGCAGTTCTTGACAGGATCATCAAGCCAAATACGAACCCTGCGGAGATTTCAATGGCGTAGAGGCTTGACAGGATTTTGGCGCTGATGGCCGAATCGAGGAGATGCTTTGCCTCGTTTCGGGCGCCATCCCACACATTCCTGTCGTCTGTTGGCCTCTTTGGGGACGTCTGGGATCCGTCTCATGAGGGTGGGAGCTAATGTCAGCTGTGCGAGAGGGGAAGCACAGCTCTCACCTCTCCCAGTGAGGCCGTTGCAGACATCGCCATCAACCCCGCTGGGCCTGCAGACGCTGCCATCAACCCCGTGTGTTAGTCAAGGGTTGAAATTGACTGGAGGTGTTCTTTTTGTGCGGTTTTGAAGGAGGATAGAGATGCCCTTTCTTTGACACCTGTTGGGAGTGCATTCCATATTGATGTGGCATAGAAGGAGAATGAGTTAAGACCTTTGTTAGATCGGACTCTGGGTTTAATGAGGTTAGTGGAGCTCCCCCTGGTGTTGTGGTTATGGCGGTCATTTACGTTATGGAAGTAGTTTGACATGTACTTCGGTATCAGGGAGGTGTAGCGTATTTTATAGACTAGGTTGTTTTACTCTTCTTATTCCTTTTGGGCATTTTGTTTAAAGACAAATGAAAATATGTAAAATATGTGATGTATCATATTGTAACTGTATGCATGTTCATAATGAACTTAAACTTTACATATGTATTTCAGTCTCCTGCCGGTTCACTGCCTGTCATGAGGCCTCCAACAACTGCCATCGAGATATAAAGTTCAGCCTGCCAAAGAGTTGGAATGGAGTCCAAGATGGCGGAAGTTTCAGCATCCAGTCCTGATCGAAACATCCAATTCAAGAGGGCCAAATTCACCAATGACCAAGTTGCCCTAGACCAGGGCGGGCTGACACAGGAGCCCAAGGCGCCGGTTTTTAGCCGTAAACTCCGCAAGGCGGCGGTGGGAACGGGCTGTGACATTCGTCTGAGGGTGTCAGTGACGGGCTTTCCCGAACCCTCTCTCGCCTGGTACCACAACCACACATTCCTGCCTCCCTCGGAAGCCCAGGACTCAGGAGGGCTGTGGATACGCGACTGCCGTACGCGGGACGCTGGCTTGTACACCTGCGTGGCCGCCAATGAGTCGGGGGAGGCGAGCTGCAGCGCCATCCTTGCCATCATGGACCTTGGAGAAGGTAATAACCTCTTGACCCAATGGGTTATGTTAACGATAAAGCCAGATATTTAGGTCTGTGGCCCAGTTGCATCTCCAAAATTAGTTGGTGAGAGTTAGATCTGATTCTATGTATGCAGAGCCAGCTGAGACGCTCTGTTATTAATGATGGCAATTAGCAGAAAGCTTCATATTCCACGTGGACGTCTTGATTGATGGAGTTTTAATGTGACTTTTGCTGTTTTATCAGCAATATACTCAAACCTATCACATTCTGGTTACCTCAGACACTATGACCCCTGTAACACCCCTCCCCTTCGCTGGTTATTTGTGGCTCGGTATGTGCCTCGCTGGCCTGGGGGGCGCTTGGCGCTCTGCTGTGTGGATGTGTCTCCGATTGCACCGGCAGACATCACAGATAAGTATAGCAGCACCGCGGTCAAAATGTGGTGCTGTCACACTCAATCACAGTCAGTGTGATGAAAGCGAGATGGAGATTGGGGGTGGAGGTGGTGGTGGTGGTGGGGGCGGCTGTTAGGACTGTGTGTATGAGCATGCGAACCTGTGTGTGTGTGTGTTCTTGTTTTCTACTCTTCTTGAGACATCAACAAGAAAAAGTACCTTTCATATGAGGACATAAATCATGGTCCCAAAACGGAAAACCATTTAATCTAATAGAAAATGTCTCATTTGCTCCCTGGTGGTGAAATCTGTCAAAATTAGGGTGGTCCCAAAAAGGTGGGATTTTTCAAATTGACTGTATGTCGGTTTTAAAAGTGCTCCCCCTCTGGTCAACATATGAAATAACAAGTGTGTGTAAGAAATTGAAATGCGTACAATTTGGCCAAAATTTAAAAAAATAAATAAATAAATATGTATATAGAGACATACTGTAAAAACCTGAAGTAAATAATGAAGATTATAAACCAATTACTAACAAAAAAATTCCCCAAAAACCCAAACTAAAAGCAATCTTCAACTTTTTTCTTATACAATTTCTCATATTCTTTCTGTTTTTGTAATATTGCAATATTTTCTCGTAAAATTATTACTTTTTTTATGTAGAATTATTACTTTTTAATGCAAAATGGTAACATTTGTCATATAAAATTCCGACTTGTATCGCAATATTGCCAATTTTTTTTGTTGTTCTTGTAAAACAGTGACATGTTTTGAGTAAAATTATGACTTTTGTCATAATTTTGCCAAGTAAAATTCCGATTATTATTAATATATTGCCAACATTTAAAAGTTTTCTTATAAAATTGTGACTTTTGTCGAGTAAAATTACGACTCTTTTCATAAAATTGCCAAAAGTTGAAGCTTTTCTTGTAAAATTGCGACTGTTATTGAATACAATTCCAACTTTTATCATAATATTGCACAAATGTTCAGTTTTTCTTGTAAAATTTTGACTTGCATTGAGTAAAATCACAACTTTTATATAATACCGCCAAAACTCTAAGTTTTTCTTGTGAAATTCCAACAAATTTTTCACATCAAACGTTTTTATATTTGCGTAGAATGTATATATTATTCATGTTTTAAATACACATCTTTATATATCTACAAAAGGGTGGTCCTAAAGAGGTAGGCATTTTTCAGAGGTCTCAAGAAGGTAAGAAATACATGTGCCCCCTTTGGCCAAAATTAATACAAGCAATTTAAAAAATATGTATATAGCGACATGAAGCAAATAATGAAGATTAAAAACCAATTACAAACAAAAAAATAAAAAAATTCACTAAAAGCAGTCGTTTTCTCACAATGTGTTGACTTTTTTCTTATAAAATTGGGAACAATTTCTCATATTGTTTCTGTTTCTGCAATATTGCAGTATTTTCTAGTAAAATGATTACTTTTTTATGTTAAATTATTACTTTTTAATGCAAAATGGTGAAATTTGTCATATAAAATTCCGACTTTTATCACAATATTGCCAATTTTTTTGTTGTTCTTGTAAAATAGTAAAACAAATTTAATACAATTACGACTTTTGTCATAATTTTGCCAAGTAAAATTCCGATTATTATTAATATATTGCCAACATTTTAAAGTTTTCTTATAAAATTATGACTTTTGTCGAGTAAAATTACGACTCTTTTCATAAAATTGCCAAAAGTTGAAGCTTTTCTTGTAAAATTGCGACTGTTATTGAGTAAAATTCCAACTTTTATCATAATATTGCACAAATGTTCAGTTTTTCTTGTAAAATTTTGACTCTCATTGAGTAAAATCATGACTTTTATATAGTACTGCCAAAACTCTTAAGTTTTTCTTGTGAAATTCCAACTAATTTTTCACATCAAGCGTTTTTATATTTGCATTATATGTATATATTATTCATGTTGTAAATACACATCTTTATATATCTAGAAAAAGGTGGTCCTAAAGAGGTAGGCATTTTTCAGAGGTCTCAATAAGGTAAGAAATACATGTGCCCCCTTTGGCCAAAATTAATACAAGCAATTTAAAAAAGATTTACTGTATATAGCGACATGAAGCAAATAATGAAGATAAAAAACCAATTACAAATAAAAAAATTAATTAAAAGCAGTCTTTTTCTCACAATGTGTCGACTTTTTTCTTACAAAATTGGGAACAATTTCTCATATTCTTTCTGTTTCGCCAATATTGCAGTATTTTCTCATAAAATGATTACTTTTTAATGTTAAATTGTTACTTTTTAATGCAAAATGGTGAAATGTGTCATATAAAATTCGGACTTTTATCACAATATTGCCAATTTTTGTGTTGTTCTTGTAAAATAGTAAAAACAAATTAATAAAATTATGAATTTTGTCATAATTTTGCCAAGTAAAATTCAGATTATTATTAATTTATTGCGAACGTTTTAAAGTTATCTTATAAAATTTTGATTTTTGTCGAGTAAAATTACGACTCTTTTCCTAAAGTTGCCAAAATGTTAAGCTTTTCTTGTAAAATTGCGACTGTTATTGAGTAAAATTCCAACTTTTATCATAATATTGCACAAATGTTCAGTTTTTCTTGTAAAATGTTGACTTGCATTGAGTAAAATCATGACTTTTATATAATACTGCCAAAACTCCAAGTTTTTCTTGTGAAATTCCAACTAATTTTTCACATCAAGCGTTTTTATATTTGCATTATATGTATATATTATTCATGTTGTAAATACACATCTTTATATATCTAGAAAAGGGTGGTCCTAAAGAGGTAGGCATTTTTCAGAGGTCTCAAGAAGGTAAGAAATACATGTGCCCCCTTTGGCCAAAATTAATACAAGCAATTTAAAAAATATGTATATAGCAACATGAAGCAAATAATGAAGATTAAAAAACAATTACAAACAAAAAAATTAAAAAATTAACTAAATGCAGTCGTTTTCTCACAATGTGTCGACTTTTTTCTTATAAAATTGGGAACAATTTCTCATATTGTTTCTGTTTCTGCAAAATTGCAGTATTTTCTAGTAAAATGATTACTTTTTTATGTTAAATTATTACTTTTTGATGCAAAATGGTGAAATTTGTCAAATAAAATTCCAACTTTTATCACAATATTGCCAATTTTTTTTTGTTCTTGTAAAATAGTAAAAACAAATTAATACAATTATGACTTGTCATAATTTTGGCAAATAAAATTCTGATTATTATTAATATATTGCCAACATTTAAAAGTTTTCTTATAACATTGTGACTTTTGTCGAGTAAAATTACGACTCTTTTCATAAAATTGCCAAAAGTTGAAGCTTTTCTTGTAAAATTGCGACTGTTATTGAATAAAATTCCAACTTTTATCATAATATTGCACAAATGTTCAGTTTTTCTTGTAAAATTTTTACTCTCATTGAGTAAAATCATGACTTTTATATAATACTGCCAAAACTCTAAGTTTTTCTTGTGAAATTCCAACTGATTTTTCACATCAAGCGTTTTTATATTTGCATAGAATGTATATATTATTCATGTTGTAAATACACATCTTTATATATCTAGGAAAGGGTGGTCCTAAAGAGGTAAGCATTTTTCAGAGGTCTCAAGAAGGTAAGAAATACATGTGCCCCCTTTGGCCAAAATTAATACAAGCAATTTAAAAAATATGTATATAGCGACATGAAGCAAATAAATTTAATTTTTTTTTTTTTTTTTTAATTTAAATGAACTAAAAGCAGTCGTTTTCTCACAATGTGTCAACTTTTTTCCTATAAAATTGGGAACAATTTCTCATATTGTTTCTGTTTCTGCAATATTGCAGTATTTTCTAGTAAAATGATTACTTTTTTATGTTAAATTATTACTTTTTAATGCAAAATGGTGAAATTTGTCATATAGAATTCCGACTTTTATCACAATATTGCCAATTTTTTTGTTGTTCTTGTAAAATAGTAAAACAAATTTAATACAATTACGACTTTTGTCATAATTTTGCCAAGTAAAATTCCGATTATTATTAATATATTGCCAACATTTTAAAGTTTTCTTATAAAATTGTGACTTTTGTCGAGTAAAATTACGACTCTTTTCATAAAATTGCCAAAAGTTGAAGCTTTTTTTGTAAAATTGCTGCTGTTATTGAGTAAAATTCCAACTTTTATCATAATATTGCACAAATGTTCAGTTTTTCTTGTAAAATTTTGACTCTCATTGAGTAAAATCATGACTTTTATATAATACTACCAAAACTCTAAGTTTTTCTTGTGAAATTCCAACTGATTTTTCACATCAAGCGTTTTTATATTTGCATAGAATGTATATATTATTCATGTTGTAAATACACATCTTTATATATCTAGGAAAGGGTGGTCCTAAAGAGGTAAGCATTTTTCAGAGGTCTCAAGAAGGTAAGAAATACATGTGCCCCCTTTGGCCAAAATTAATACAAGCAATTTAAAAAATATGTATATAGCGACATGAAGCAAATAAATTAAAAAAAAAAAAAAAAAAATTAAATTTAAATCAACTAAAAGCAGTCGTTTTCTCACAATGTGTCAACTTTTTTCCTATAAAATTGGGAACAATTTCTCATATTGTTTCTGTTTCTGCAATATTGCAGTATTTTCTAGTAAAATGATTACTTTTTTATGTTAAATTATTACTTTTTAATGCAAAATGGTGAAATTTGTCATATAAAATTCCAACTTTTATCACAATATTGCCAATTTTTTTGTTGTTCTTGTAAAATAGTAAAACAAAAAATTAATACATTACAACTTTTGTCATAATTTTGCCCAGTAAAATGCCAATTATTAATATATTGCCAAAATGTTAAAGTTATCTTATAAAATTTAGATTTTTGCCGAGTAAAATTACGACTCTTTTCATAAAGTTGCCAAAAATGTAAGCTTTTATTGAGTAAAATTCCAACTTTTATCATAATATTGCACACATGTTCAGTTTATCTTGTAACATTTTGACTTGCGTTGAGTAAAATGACGACTTTTATTATAATACTGCCAAAATGTTAAGTTTTTCTTGTGAAATTGTGACCTTTTTCTTGTGAAATTCCAACTCATCTTTCACAACAAGCTTTTTTTATATTTGCATAGTTTGTACATGACAATAATGTTGTAAATACAAATATTTATATATTTAGAAAGGGAGGTCCTAAAGAGGTAGGCATTTTTCCGGAGGTCTCAAGAAGGTAAGAAATACAACAATGTGTGTGTGTGTGTGTGTGTGTGTGTGTGTGTGTGTGTGTGTGTGTGTGTGTGTGTGTGTGTGTGTGTGTGTGTGTGTGTGTGTGTGTGTGTGTGTGTGTGTGTGTGTGTGTGTGTGTGTGTGTGTGTGTGTGTGTGTGTGTGTGTGTGTGTGTGTGTGTGTGGTGACGTTTATTGCCTTCTCTCGAAGGGGACGTGCCAGACTGATACCGTGTCGCGTTTAGCATTTGAATCTCAGACGAGCATGTGACGTTGTGAACATTCTAGCGTCACACGTCCTTTGCAGCCTGACAGCCTGAAGTAGCGCCACCTTCTGGCCCACCATGTGAGTCTAAAACTGGTATGTTCTTTTTAAATCCGTTTGGGTGTTTAGCATTAAATCCTGTACAGTACCATGGTCCTTATAGTAGGGCGGGCGAGCGTAGGACGGACTTCCACGATCAGCATCTCTAATCAACAGCTTTAAAATGAAATAATAATAAAGCAAACGCACAACTTTGGGATCATAGTATTGTTAAAAGTCAAACATTACTAAATGTGTTGATTAAGCAGGGGTTCTCAAACTTTTTTCACCAAGTACCACCTCAGAAAAAACTTGTCTCGCCAAGTACCACCACAATGACAGTAGCACAGTAGGCCTAAGTATTCAATAAAAACAATGCAGATGCTTTATTTACCACATATGTTTAATATTTTTGGCCACTGTCATATTATACTCCATTTGAACGGTAACACTGTGAATGAATATAGGAAAAAAAAACACTGTACTTCATTTAAGCAATTCTTACCACTAGATGGAGCCCGCGTACCACTAGTGGTACACACCCAACAGTTTGAGAATAACTCTCATAGTGTAACAAATAACACTTTGCAAAAATTAAATAGAATGGTGGAGATGTTTGTGGCCACTGATGATACATTTATTATTATGGTTATTAATAATAATAATGATTAATTCATGATTAATTCATTAATAATTATTTGATGCCACAGTGATTCCTGTATTACAGGGATTGGACTTTTTTTTTTTTCCGACCACCTGTTTCGAAGGACTGTTTTAACACTGATGTGGAGGAAATCAATCAATCAATCAAAGTTTATTTACAAACGTATATAGCCCTGTGACAGTCTCTCACTGTCGTCTGGGTTCCATGGACCACCAAGGACTGACATGACTGCAAGCAGCGTTGACTTTGTTTATTTTTCAATCAAACTCAGTCTCAGGTCGGGTCGCTTTTCAGCTCCTTCGTCTTCCACTGCTCGCTCTTCGGTCCGCTTTTCAGCCGGCCGCGTCTTCGTCTGCCTCTTGCTCTCTGTCTCTTGCGCGCTGGCTCTCCAACTCCCTCTGCTGCCCCGTCGTTCTCGGCTGCCGCCCTTTTACACACTTGGAGGAGATTATATAATTGTGCCCAGGTGGGCGATCCACGCACCTAATACTTGTTACGGCTTCGAAAAAAAACTCAACCCAATGGGAACAACGAGAAACCCTGGAAGGGACCGCAGATGTGGGGACCCCCACCCTCCTCCTTGGAGGACCGGTACAATGTATGCCGAGTGGATAGCAGGGGCCAGTAGGGGACTCTCTGGCATGAAGACAAGTCGGAGCGCCGAGACGTCACCCACTGATGCATAAGGAGTGGTCTCCCCTGGGTCCCGACTTCATATTGGGAGAGTCCGGTCCATAGTGGGGCCAGCAGGGATCCTGTTGTATGCAGACAAGTCAGCAGAGCAGAGACGTCACCAACTGATGCACAGAGGAGGGGTCCAGTCACGGTCACAACTAGCGCCTCCTCCGCGTGGAAGCTGATCTGTGGCTACCTGATAACCTCTCCACGCAGGAGAGCAGAAAAGAGAGAAGGCAGATCAACTGGTCTAAAATGGGGTCTATTTAAAGGCTGGAGTATACAAATGAGTTTTAAGATGGGACTTAAATGCTTCTACTGAGGTAGCATCTCTAACTGTTACCGGTAGGGCAGGGGTGTCCAAACTTTTTCCACTGAGGGCCGCACACGGAAAAATTAAAGCATGTGGGGGCCATTTTGATATTTTTCATTTTCAAACCATAACAAAATATATGGATTTTTTTATTTATTTTGCCCTTAGGGGTCCCGGGGACCATAAAGGGTCTCAGTCATTAAAATGTTAAAAATAAGTCAGATTATTATTTTTTTAAATTATTTAACGCTTACAGTAAATCTCTGTATCAACTTCAAGTTCATATAAAGTAATACAAATAAAAAAAAATGTTTTATGGCTTTTCTGTCAAAAACAACTTAGTTTTTTTTTATAGTAAAACTGAAATATGCAGTATTTAGTAATTAGAGCCCTAAAAGATCAATAATGCAGGATTCCATTGATTTTAATTCTTTCATATTTTTGAGTAATCACAGTGAAAAGATAAATAAAAAATCACTAAATATATTTGGGATCCAAAAGGTGCTCCACTCATAAAGTGATACATTTTTATTAGGTTTTTCTCGTGGTTATTTACAGCTAGAATTCACCAATTCGAGTATTTCATATATATATATATATATATATATATATATATATATATATATATATATATATATATATATATATATATATATATATATATATATATATATATATATATATATATATATGTATGAAATACTTGACTTTCAGTGAATTCTAGCTATTTATATATATATATATATATATATATATATATATATATATATATATATATATATATATATATATATATATATATATATATATATATATATATATATATATATATATTTATTTATTTTATTTACATAGAAAAAAAAACAAATACTTGAATTTCAGTGTTCCAATGGCTGTCCATTAGATGGCAGTATTGTCCTGTTTAACTTCTCCGTTCATGATGAGTATATCATTTCGGCCGCCATGTCTGTAATTTCCTCGTTCTTCTGCTTCGTCTCCTTGTTGTGTGCGCAGTTGTGCACTCTATAAAAGCCCTAGATGTTATGACGTCTTTGGGCAGGCAAGCTGTTTATATTGTGGGAAAGCGGACGTGAGAACAGGCTGTCCCCACTCAGTCTCAGGTCCGCATTGAGCTGGAGGGGGCGTGGCCTCCAGCTCCGGCTGAATACCGGGAGTTTGTCGGGAGAAAATCTCTGCCGGGAGGTTGTCGGGAGAGGCGCTGAATACCGGGATTCTCCCGCTAAAAACGGGAGGGTTGGCAAGTATGTCATCAACACCCGTGCTCACCTGCGTTCCAGCGATCGACGGTGCGACGAAGGACTTCACCCGATCACAGATGCAGTCGGCGAGACGGAGGAAGTTAAGGTGAGTTCGGCGGCTAGCGCGTCTGCTATCCATCTCTGTCTTCCTGGTTGTGTTGCTGTAGTCCGTCGCTAATACACCGATCCCACCTACAACTTTCTTCTTTGCAGTCTCCATTGTTCATTAAACAAATTGCAAAAGATTCACCAACACAGATGTCCAGAATACTGTGGAATTTTGAAATGAAAACAGAGCTTTTTTGTATTGGATTCAATGAGGTACCAATACTTCCGCATCAACTGAATCCGTCACGCGCATACGTCATCATATCTAGACCTTTTCAACCGGAAGTGTGGCGGGAAATTTAAAATGTCACTTTATAAGTTAACCCGGCCGTATTGGCATGTGTTGCAATGTTAAGATTTCATCATTGATATATAAACTATCAGACTGCGTGGTCGCTAGTAGTGGCTTTCAGTAGGCCTTTAAGACAGGAATTAAACCAAGAAAAGGCTAAGTCTGACATACCAATACGTGTTTTGATACGTGCTAATAGAATGGTATGATCGACGGTATCGAAAGCAGCGCTAAGATCAAGTAGCAGCAACATGGATGATGCATCAGCATCCATAGTTAGCAATAGATCATTAGTCACTTTTGCGAGGGCAGTGTCAGTAGAGTGATTTACCTTGAAACCAGACTGAAAGGGTTCACAGTGATTGTTAGATGCTAAGTGTTCATTTAGCAGTTTTTTCGAGGATTTTTGAGATAAACGGAAGGTGGGACACGGTCCAGTAGTTTACCATGAGGTCAGGATCGAGGTTAGGTATTTTAAGCAGAGGATGAATAACCGCTGTTTTGAATGCTAAGGAAATAGTACCAGATGAAAATGACAGCCCGGCCCACGGCCACATTTTTTTTATTGTAATTTTGAAGAATTTACCTGAATGTGCATGAACTATTTCTGTTCAAAATAGTTAGAAATGTTAAATGTTTAAATATTAACTGTCAGTTTACTGTACTGTGCCAACTGTACTACTATATGAGTACCTGTTTTCTATTGTTTAATTGAAAATAAAACAGCAAAGTTCATTTGGCTGTCATCTGTTTTAATTATGAGACACAATTGTGTCAAAGTCATGATTTTATTTTTTCATGCTTGAAATAAGAAACGATGACTTTAAAAAAGTAGTTTTATACTTGTGAGTGTTGATGACACAGCTTTGCAACAGTTGATATTCTAGTTTCAAGCATGTTTCGTCACGATAGGTAAAACTAGTGGACCCAAATGCAGAAAAGACAAACAGGATTAAAGTTCAAGGGTTATTATTAATAAAACCAGAGGGAAAGGAGGGAGCTCGTAGTCTTTGGCTTTGCAGTCCAGGAGAGCACACTGAGGCTAGCGGGTTGAGGCTAGCGGGTTGAGGCTAGCGGGTTGAGGCTAGCGGGCTGAGGCTGGCGGGCTGAGGCTGGCGGGCTGAGGCTAGCGGGCTGAGGCTGGCGGGCTGAGGCTGGCGGGCTGAGGCTGGCGGGCTGAGGCTGGCGGGTTGAGGCTGGCGGGTTGAGGCTGGCGGGTTGAGGCTGGCGGGTTGAGGCTGGCGGGCCGAGGCTAGCGGGTTGAGGCTAGCGGGTTGAGGCTAGCGGGTTGAGGCTAGCGGGTTGAGGCTAGCGGGTTGAGGCTAGCGGGTTGAGGCTGGCGGGCTGAGGCTAGCAGGCCGAGGCTAGCAGGTTGAGGCTAGCGGGTTGAGGCTAGCAGGCCGAGGCTAGCAGGTTGAGGCTAGCGGGTTGAGGCTAGCGGGTTGAGGCTAGCGGGTTGAGGCTGTCGGGCTGAGGCTAGCGGGTTGAGGCTAGCGGGTTGAGGCTAGCGGGTTGAGGCTAGCGGGTTGAGGCTAGCGGGTTGAGGCTAGCGGGTTGAGGCTAGCGGGTTGAGGCTAGCAGGCTGAGGCTAGCAGGCCGAGGCTAGCAGGTTGAGGCTAGCGGGCTGAGGCTAGCGGGTTGAGGCTAGCGGGTTGAGGCTAGCGGGTCGAGGCTAGCGGGTCGAGGCTAGCAGGCCGAGGCTAGCGGGTTGAGGCTGGCGGGCTGAGGCTAGCAGGCTGAGGCTAGCGGGTTGAGGCTAGCGGGTTGAGGCTAGCGGGTTGAGGCTAGCGGGTTGAGGCTAGCGGGTTGAGGCTAGCGGGTTGAGACTAGCAGGTTGAGGCTAGCAGGTTGAGGCTAGCAGGCTGAGGCTAGCAGGCCGAGGCTAGCGGGTTGAGGCTAGCGGGTTGAGGCTGGCGGGCTGAGGCTGGCGGGCTGAGGCTAGCAGGCTGAGGCTAGCAGGTTGAGGCAGGCACACACGGCAGGTAGGGAGGGAACTGAAGGCAGAGGAAAAAACAGGGGTAGAATGAGGAGCCAAAAAATACAAAAATGGCAGAATCGCAAAATGATCAAAAGTGCTAGACTTCTAGAACAAACGGGCGAGAAGCGTTACCACATGTAGAAGGTGAAACGATCTGGCGATCGCGCCGAGAGAAGTCCAAACATTTGAAGGCTGCAGGTGATGAGTTGATGGCAGGCAGGTGAGTGATTAGAGTGCTGGGATCAGCTGTGCCAGGCTGAGAGCTGGAGCCAAGCCAACGCCCAAAACATGCCCACTCTCCCAAAGACACACAAAGAGACAAAAAGACAGAGACTGTGACATGTTTTACTCAATATAGGTCATCTAATCTCAGCAACAAGCTGTAATATCTTACTGAGATCATTTAGGACCAAAACACTTAAAACAAGTAAAACACTCTAACATCAAATCTGCTTAGTGAGAAGAATTATCTTATCAGACAGAAAATGAGCAAATATCACCCTTATTTGAGATATTTCATCTTACTTAGATTTCAGTTTTTGCAGTGTATGAGTTGAGGGAAAGGTTGTATTATGGGCAATCCCCCAGTACTGTATAGTTCAGGGGTGTCCAAACTTTTTCCACTGAGGGCCGCACACTGAAAAATCAAAGCAAGCGGGGGCCATTTTGATATTTTTTATTTTAAAAACCAATACAATATATGTATAAAAAATATATATTTAGGCCTCCACTTAGGCTTGATACCGGGGACTCCAAAGGGTTTAGGTAAAAAAATGTTTTTAAAAATGTCATTATTTAGTATTATTATTATTATTATTATTCAAAGTTTAAATATCTAGATCAACATTAGGTATATCTGTCAATATAATGTTTTTTGGTTTTTTTTAGATTTAAGTTGTATGCCCTTTTTGTCAAAGAAAACCCATTTTTTTATGGAAAAAACACAAAATATGAAATATGTTCCCCCAATAAAATTTTAAAGTGGAACATTTCAGATTATATAATAATTGGAGCTCATAACATAACTCATAACAACATTGATTTTAATTTATTATTATTTTTTGAGCAATGACGCTTAAAAAAAAAAAAAAGTCCCACTAAAATGATTGGGGATCCAAAAGGTGCTGCTCAGTAAAGTGTTAAAAATTAAATCGTAATTTTTTTTAAACTGTTAACTGTTAACACAATAGCCTCGAGATCAACTTCAGATCTATCCGTCAATTATAACTTGTATTGTTGTTTATTATGTTCCTTGTTTGTTCATTTTAGGCCCTTCTTTAAAAAACAAAACAAAACTTAGTTTTTTATTGGAGCCTTGAATAGGTCAATAATTCATAATAACATTGTTTTTGATTCATTATTATGTTTTAAAGAAAGAAACAGCCTGCATGACATCTTAGTGTTATTAGAGTCAACATAGCAACATTTTATTGTCTACGTTTACTCTTTTATACTACTTTTTATGTTTTTTTATCGTATTTTTAGAATGTGCTGTGGGGCCGTTAAAAAATTACCTGCGGGCCGCAAATGGCCCCCGGGGCCGCACTTTGGACATCCCTGGTATAGGCCTATACAAGCATGAATAAATAAACTAGACTAAGGACAAGCTTTAACCAGCCCTATCTTTAGCTTGTCTTACAAGATGACATGTGCTAGAGTTTCAGAACCCCCACCATCCTGGGTCAAAACACATCGATCCAGCAGGACGCTGTGTGTAATATCATGCTGTGGCGGGAGGGGGCTGGTTCTAGTCCCGGGGGGGGGGGGTGCAGAGGGAACGTCGGGTCCGACTGCAGAAAGCCCGGAGTCAAAAGTTTGCACGGACGTGGAGCGTGTCAGAGGAGAACGGGTCATGGGTTGAGGAGAACAAGGGAGGGTTATGGTCACGGGTGGGCTCAGAAGGGGAAGTTCATTTTGTGGAAGCCATGGCCAGGCGAGAACTGCTCGATGCTCGGAAGGCGTTGAAGAGTGTGAGAGAGGACGCCGGCGGGTCAAGGAGCAAGAAACATCCAGGTGAGTTTTAGTCGCTCTTATCTTTTTCTTCATATTCTATCATCCCAGTGGACCAAATATGCCAAATGTGGCTAACTGCCATATCCATCCATCCATTTCCTACCGCTTGTCCTCTCAAGCCTTATTGCCGTTTTTCTCGGCCGACCCAGTTCTCCTTTGTTGTGCCGCCCTCCTTGCTGGTTGACATTCTTCAAATGTTGCATTCAAGTGGATTAATTTGATTGCCTCTTCTGACGAGGCAGCTGAAGCAACATCTTCCCTTCTATGTGTCTGCCGGAATGTTGTCAGGATTAGATGGTAGGATCGGGTGGCTGGCCCACGTGACACCAACTGACATGCTCCTGCTGATGAGTCTACCCTCTCTCTCTTTGGGGACAAAACAAATCGGGTCGCCGACAAGAAGAATAATGTTTTGCACAAGATGGCCTTCATATACTGCAAAAACTGAAATCTAAGTAAGATGAAATATCTCAAATAAGGGTGATATTTGCTTATTTTCCATCTGATAAGATCATTCTTCTCACTAAGCAGATTTTATGTTAGAGTGTTTTACTTGTTTTAAGTGTTTTGGTCCTAAATGATCTCAGTAAGATATTACAGCTTGTTGCTGAGATTTGATGAGCTATATTGAGTAAAACATGCTTGAAACAAGAATATCAACTGTTGCAAAGCTGTGTCATCAACACTCACAAGTATAAAACTACTTTTTCAAAGTAATAATTTCTTATTTCAAGCATGAAATTAAAAAAACATGACTTTGACACAGTTGTGTCTCATAATTAAACTGACAGTTAATATTTAAACATTTAACATGTGACATTTCAAAACAATTTTGAACAGAAATATTTCATGCACATTCAGATAAATTCTTCAAAATTACAATTAAAAAAATAAATAAATAAATTTAAAAAAAATTTAAAAAAAAAAAAAAAAAAAATATATATATATATATATATATATATATATATATATATATATATATATATATATATATATATATATATATATATATATATATATATATATATATATATATATTATATTCCTTGCTCAGTAATTGACTGAAAGAGCACGCACTTGGTGCGATGATGTCATGTTATCGATGGGAAAATGCATTTTTAGACAATATGATTTGCCTGAGCGTTGCCTTTTTGCCTTTCCATTAAGAAAAATAAACTCGTTTTTAGTGTAAGTTTGCTGGTTTCAAGAAATGTAATGCCGAGCGCATATCATTATGTCAAGATAATGGCACTAGCATTTACTTCATTTAAGAATATTTTTCAACATGTTGAGAAAAAAAGTCTCATATTTGAAAAGTCAAGAAAAGTGCACTTGTTATTAGTGAGAATATACTTATTTTAAGGTGTTTTGGCGTTCATTGAGTTTAGGTAATTTTACTTGTTTTGGAAAGTCTTGACAAGCTGAATTTTCTTGTTCTATTGGCAGATAATTTTGCTTAGTTCAAGTAAAATACCCCTCATTTTTGTATTTTTTTCCTTGTTTTTGAACACTGACTTTTTGTAGTGTACACTGCAAAAACTGCAATCTAAGTAAGATGAAATATCTCAAATAAGGGTGATATTTGCTTATTTTCTGTCTGATAAGATAATTCTTCTCACTAAGCAGATTTTATGTTAGAGTGTTTTACTTGTTTTAAGTGTTTTGGTCCTAAATGATCTCAGTAAGATATTACAGCTTGTTGCTGAGATTTGATGAGCTATATTGAGTAAAACATGCTTGAAACTAGAATATCAACTGTTGCAAAGCTGTGTCATCAACACTCACAAGTATAAAACTACTTTTTTAAAGTCATCATTTTTTATTTCAAGCATGAAAAAAAAAATCATGAATTTGACACAAATGTGTCTCATAATTAAAACAGATGACAGCCAAATGGACTTTCCTGTTTTATTATCAATGAAACATCAAAAAACACGTACTCATATAGTAGTACAGTTGGCACAGTACAGTAAACTGACAGTTAATATTTAAACATTTAACATTTCTAACAATTTAAAACAGAAATAGTTCATGCACATTCAGATAAATTCTTCAAAATTACAATAAAAAACAATTTGGCCGGGGGCCGGGCTGTATATATGCGCACTAACTGACTGAAAGAGCACGCACTTGGCGCGATGATGTCATGTTATCCATGGAAAAATGCCTTTTTAGACAATATGATTTGCCTGAGCGGCTAGGAGACCCCGAGAGTAACAAGCGCTTGCCTTGTTGCCTTTCCATTAAGAACAATAAACTAGTTTTAGTATAAGTTTGCTGGTTTCAAGAAATGTAATGCCGAGCGCATATCATTATGTCAAGATAATGGCACTAGCATTTAGTCAAGTCAAGTCAAGTCAACTTTATTTATACAGCACGTTTACGACAACTTTCAAATTGAACCAAAGTGCTTTACAGGTAAAAACAGCATAGAGCAAAAAAAATAAAAAATTTAAAAAATTAAATAACGTAAACAATGAATGAGCTGAACTAGATCGTGCAAAAACAATACGGTAAAAGGAGTAGAATAAAAAGTAAACATTTGCTAAATAAAAATAATAATAATAATTTACTTAATTTAAGAATATTTTTTAACATATTGAGCAAAAAGGTCTCTTTTTTTTCTACCGAGAAAAGTGCACTTGTTATTAGTGAGAATATACTTATTTTAAGGTATTTTTGGGTTCATTGAGGTTAGCTAATTTTGCTTGTTTTGGAAAGTCTTGACAAGCCAAATTTTCTTGTTCTATTGGCAGATAATTTTGCTTAGTTCAAATAAAATACCCCTCATTTTTCTATTTTTTTTTTCTTGTTTTTAAACACTGACTTTTTGCAGTGTAGCTGAGGTCCATATGTTTAGATTGTTTCCATGTTGTTAACCATAACCCACTATTTGCTAGTCCGGCAAGTGCTCATGATTGCGAATAAAACCCAGATCATTGCGGTTGTTGAGTTGAAAGGTCAAATTAATTAGGTACATGTCAGTGCTTTCACTGCACAAAGTCAGTGTTCAAAAACAAGAATAAAAAATACAAAAATGAGGGGTATTTTATTTGAACTTAGCAAAATTATCTGCCAATAGAACAAGAAAATTTGGCTAGTCAAGACTTTCCAAAACAAGTCAAATTAGCTAACCTCAATGAACCCAAAAATACCTTAAAATAAGTATATTCTCACTAATAACAAGTGCACTTGTTAAATGATTACTTAAAAAAAGTAGTTTTCTACTTGTGAGTGTTGATGACACAGCTTTGCAACAGTTGATATTCTAGTTTCAAGCATGTTTTACTCAATATAGGTCATCAAATCTCAGCAACAAGCTGTAATATCTTACTGAGATCATTTAGGACCAAAACCCTTAAAACAAGTAAAACACTCCAACATAAAATCTGCTTAGTGAGAAGAATTATCTTATCAGACAGAAAATAAGCAAATATCACCCTTATTTGAGATATTTCATCTTACTTGGATTTCAGTTTTTGCAGTGTTGCCTTGTGCAAATATCTTTGGAAATGATCAAATTCAACGTCCCAATTAATTGTGAATGTTTGTGATTTAGAAAATAACTTATTTGTCGTCATATTGCTTGGCTCAGTAGTGTGACATGACTGCCCTATTACATAGCAAGGTTAAAGGTTAGATCATTAGGTACTAGTCTTGTCCCGATACCAATATTTTGGTACCGGGTGCCAAAATTATTTTGATACTTTTCGGTACTTTTCTAAATAAAGGGGCCACAAAAATTTGCATTATTGGCTTTATTTTAAGAAAAAAATCTTAGGGTACATTAAACATATGTTTCTTATTGCAAGTTTGTCCTTAAATAAAATAGTGAACATACAAGACAACTTGTCTTTTATTAGTAAGTAAACAAACAAAGGCTCCTAATTTAGCTGCTGACATATGCAGTAACATATTGTGTCATTCATCAATATATTAATTCGTCAAAATTATGAAGGACAAGTGGTAGAAAATGGATTATTAATCTACTTGTTCATTTACTGTTAATATCTGCGTAATTTCTATTTTAACATGTTCTATCTACACGTCTGTTAAAATGTAATAATCACTTATTCTTCTGTTGTTTGGATGCTTTACATTAGTTTTGGAGGATACCACAAATTTGGGTATCGATCCGATACCAAGTAGTTACAGGATCATACATTGGTCATATTCAAAGTCCTCATGTGTATATTTCCTGAGTTTATAAAGATAATATAAATAAATAAAAAACAAAAGAAGATGTTGTGATGCCAAAAGTACACACTGATGTCGGTTTTTGATGCAGTGCCGCCTGTAGGATCCAAGGTCCGTAATATCATCGCTTACGTGCAGTGATTTCTCCAGATTCTTAGAATCTTTTGATGATATTACGGAGCGTAGATGGTGAAATCCCTAAATTCCTTGCAATAGCTGGTTGAGAAATGTTGTTCTTAAACTGTTCAACAATTTGCTCACGCATTTGTTGACAAAGTGGTGACCCTCGCCCCATCCTTGTTTGTGAATGACTGAGCATTTCATGGAAGCTGCTTTAATACCCAATCATGGCACCCACCTGTTCCCAATTAGCGGGATGAGCATTCCTCAACTTTATCAGTCTTTTTTGCCACTTGTGCCAGGATTTTTGAAAGATATTGCAGGCATCAAATTCCAAATGAGCTAATATTTGCAAAAAATAACAAAATGTACCAGTATCGAACGTTAACTATGTTGTCTTTGCAGTCTATTCAATTGAATATAAGTTGACAAGGATTTGCAAATCATTGTATTCTGTTTTTATTTACCATTTACACAACGTGCCAACTTCACTGGTTTTGGGGTTTGTAATACAGTAAAGACACATTTCTAGCACAGTTTGACTCACAATAACAACATGTCGGATTCTTGGTTTGCGCACCGTAGTCCATGGAATGCTACACGGGCAAACGGACATTATTGTTACCTCAACAAGATTATGTTTGTAGCCCCTTTTTGGTCCTTAAAGACCTACTGAAAGCCACTACTAGCGACCACGCAGTCTGATAGTTTATATATCAATGATGAAATCTTAACATTGCAACACTTATAAAGTGCAATTTTAAATTTCCCGCTAAACTTCCGGTTGGAAACGTCTATGTATGATGACGTATGCGCGTGACGTCACGACGGCAACGGAAGTATTCGTACCCAATGTGTCACCATACAAACTGCTCGGTTTTCATCGAACAATTCCAAAGTATTCTGGACATCTGTGTTGGTGAATCTTTTGCAATTTGTTTAATGGACAATGGAGACAGCAAAGAAGAAAGTTGTAGGTGCGATCGGTGTATTAGCAGCGGACTACAGCAACACAATCAGGAGGTTGTGTTGTGTTTGAGTTGGATAGCAGACGCGCTACCGTGAGTACAGCTTTGGCTTCCAAACATTTGATCGCTTGCCCGTACGTGCGTGTCGCTATGTGCATGTCACGTACGTAACTTTGGGGAAATGTATATTTCTTGCCGACTCTGATGGCGGCTGGGGTGTCGTCGAAAGCTACAACGCCCGCCGCCGCTCCGTAGTTAGCTTCAATTGTTAAGCTTCACCAAGCTGGAAATCATTAACCGTGTATTTACATGTTCATGGTTTAATAGTATTGTTGATCTTCTGTCTATCCTTCCAGTCAGGGTTTTTTTAAATTTTGTTTCTATCTGCATTTGAGCCTGATGCTATCACGTTAGCTCCGTAGCTAAGTTAGCTTCAATTGTTAAGCTTCGCCAAGCTGGAAATTATTAACCGTGTATTTATGTGTTCATGGTTTAATAGTATTGTTGATCTTCTGTCTATCCTTCCAGTCAGGGTTTTTTAAAATTTAGTTTCTATCTGCATTTGAGCCTGATGCTATCACGTTAGCTCAGTAGCTAAGTTAGTTAGCTTCAATTGTTAAGCTTCGCCAAGCTGGAAATTATTAACCGTGTATTTACATGTTCATGGTTTAAAAGGATCGCATCAAAGCGTAATAAAGTTCAATAAAGCGTAATAAAACGTATCAAAGCGTGATTTAAAGCGTATCAAAGCGGGATCAAAGCGGCATCAAATCGTGAGGAACGGTAACAAAGCGGCAACTAATTCGTATCAGAGCGTATCAGAGCATAACATTACTTCGGAGATCGGGATATTCGTGGAAAAATTGACAAAAATGACAGCGCTTTGCTCGCCGCTTTAAAGCGCGGCAAGCGCCGTTGGTGTGAACCAGGCATTATCAACAATACAATTGTTCAAATGCAACAATGCATATATGTAAGAATAACTTGAAATACAAAAGAAAGCAGATAAATGGAGGGAAAGAAAGAGAAGTCAACTATATTAACCTTGTAGATTGTTATTGTTAGAATAAATAAATGGAGGGAAAGAAAGAGAAGTCAACTATATTAACCTTGTAGATTGTTATTGTTAGAATAATTGTTTGTAAGTTATCACAAAAAACTTTGTGTTGAAATGAGTTCCAGGCAAAAGGACAGGGGCTGTCTTTGAGGCCTACCAAGAGTAAGGCTCGTAAAACTCCACTTTGTAAGGGGGAGAGCCACATGAAGGGTTGTCAGTTTTCTCTCATGTATGGTAATCAACAGAAGGATGTTGTTCTGGCCCAAGGACTTCAAAGCGAAGTGATGACAGGATCTGCCCAATTTCCAGGCGAACTCTTTTTGAAGTATTTTACGAACTCTTTTTGAACTATTTTATGGAAATCTTTTTGAACTGACCCTTTCTATGAATTGTTTACGACCTTTTCTGTGAACTTTTTGCGACTTTTGTCCTTTGGAAACAGCCGTGGCCATGTGGTCGGGGAAAGAAGGAGGCCTATAATCTTTTGGCAGAGCGTGCTGGAGATTGTAGAACAGGGGTGTCCAAACTTTTTCCACTGAGGGCCACACACCGAAAAGTCAAAGCACGCGGGGGCCATTTTGATATTTTTTCATTTTCAAAACCAATACAATATAAACTTTTTTTTTTTTTTTTTTTTTTACCTTCGGGGCTCCCTCAAGTTAGGTCCTAGGGACCCAGAAGGATTTCAGTCTTAAAAAAGGTTAAAAATAAGTAATATATATATTTTTTTATTAAACGCTTGAATCTCTAATTCAACTTCAGGTGAAAAAAAAATTACAATAATAATAATAACTAAAAAAAAGTACATACATATATATATATATATATATATATATATATATATATATATATATATATATATATATATATATATATATATATATATATATATATATATATATATATATATATATATATATATATATATATATATATATATATATATATATGTATACTTTTTTTTATTATTATTATTTTTATTTTTTTACATTTTATGAGCTTTTTGTCAAAACCCTATTTTTTGGGGCAAAAATATAAAATAAACAATAATTTTCCCAAAAAGATTTTCAAAGTGGAATATTTGATGTGAAGTAATTGGATCCCTAAATAGGTCAATAATTCATAGCAACAGTGCTTTGAATGTATTATTATTATAATTTTTTTTTTTTAGCAAAGACATGTTTTATAATTCCACTAAAATTCTGAGGGATCCAAAAGTGCCCCACTCTTTTTTTTACATTCAACGCTTAAATCTCTCTATCAGCTTCAGATAATATAGTGTCATTAGCTTAGTATGTTTATAATGAACAATTTATATAATAATTTATTTTTAATTTATTTATGTTTTGTATGTCCTTTTTGTCCTTAAATCGGTTAATAATTCATAGCAACATTGATTTTGATTCATTATTATTTTTTGACAAATTTTTAAAAAAAATGGTGTTATTAGAGTCAACATTGCAACTTTTTTTTTAACCTATTTTCTCTTTTATTCCACTGTTTAATGTTTTTTTAAACATTTTTTTCGTATTTTTAGAATGATGTGCCGCGGGCCGGTAAAACATGAGCTGCGGGCCAAAAATGGCCCCCGGGCCAGACTTTGGACACCCCTGTTGTAGAAGGATACAATGCCCGGGCGACTCTCCTCAAAATATTGAGTCCAAATTGAATTGTGTCTCTGTTTAATTCTTTGCCTATTGCCTTGTTTAATAATGTGTCATCAGTGTTTGAACCTGACAGTTATAGTAACAATAGTGTTTGCATTCAGTTGCTGATGAAGCGGCATGCCTGCAAGTCATCTATCAGGGAAAACTGCATCCGTCACATAATTGATCGGCCTTCCGTGAAGTCACATCGTCTTAAACTAATTAAACGGCACGTTTTGCACGTCAGGACTTTTTTTCCCCCCCTCTAATTGCTGTTTAGCATCTATGAGTCCAAGTCACAGGGGAGTTTGTGGCTTTTTAGGCCCTTCTGGGGGAAAACAGTATCAGAGCGGCCTCAATAAAACGCTTCTGATTGGACGCCAGCCCTGAGAGGCGGTGTGATGATGGGTGTATTGATTCAGGGGCGTTGGAGCCGTTTCTTGGGGGTGTATCCTGTATCATCTTAAAGCATTCGCATTGATCGCCGCGCTCTCCGCCGCCTCGCACCGCTGATGGATGGAGGAGGAGAGCGAGGCGGGAGAAGAGTGAAGAAGCTGCTCACCACTGCCTCATCTCCATGGTCTTAAATTAGAATGAGTTTTTTATATATATATATTTTTTTGTTGGAATATGTGACTTTGAGGGTGATGAATAGTGGATAAATGAGCACATCCTTCTTTGCCTGAGTGACTCCTGATTTGTGACCGGAGTAAATCATGGCCGTAAACAGCGGCGTGCCTCACTTGTACACTGCAAAAACAGAAATCTAAGTAAGATGAAATATCTCAAATAAGGGTGATAATTCTTCTCACTAAGCAGATTTTATGTTGGAGTGTTTTACTTGTTTTAAGCGTTTTGGTCCTAAATGATCTCAGTAAGATATTACAGCTTGTTGCTGAGATTTGATGACCTATATTGAGTAGAACATGCTTGAAACTAGAATATCAACTGTTGCCGATAATATCGGCCGATAAATGCTTTAAAATGTAATATCGATAATTATCTGTATCGGTTTTTTTATTATCAGTATCTTTTTTTTTCTTCTTTTTTTTAATTTATTAAATCAACATAAAAAACACAAGATACACTTACAATTAGTGCACCAACCCAAAAAACCTCCCTCCCCCATTTACACTCATTCAAACAAAAGGGTTGTTTCTTTCTGTTATTAATATTCTGCTTCCTACATTATATATCAATATATATCAATACAGTCTGCAAGGGATACAGTCCGTAAGCACACATGATTGTGCGTGCTGCTGCTCCACTAATAGTACTAACCTTTAACAGTTAATTTGACTCATTTTCATTCATTACTAGTTTCTATGTAACTGTTTTTGTATTGTTTTACTTTCTTTTTTATTCAAGAAAATGTTTTTAATTTATTTATCTAATTTTTTTTTTTTTTTTTTTTTTTAAAGGACCTTATATTCACCATAACTGGTTGTCCAAATTAGGCATAATAATGTGTTAATTCCACGACTGAGATCATTTAGGACCAAAACCCTAAAAACAAGTAAAACACTCTAACATAAAATCTGCTTAGTGAGAAGACTTATATCAGGGGTCACCAACCTTTTTGAAACCAAGAGCTACTTCTTGGGTGCTGATTAATGCGAAGGGCTACCAGTTTGATACACACTTAAATAAATTGCCAGAAATAGCCAATTTGCTCAATTTACTTTTAACTCTATGTTATTATTAATAATTAATGATATTTACACTTAATTGAACGGTTTAAAAGAGGAGAAAACACAAAAAAAATGACAATTAAATTTTGAAACATAGTTTATCTTCAATTTCGACTCTTTAAAATTCAAAATTCAACCGAGAAAAAGAAGAGAAAAACTAGCTAATTCGAATCTTTTTGAAAAAATTTAAAAAAGAATTTATGGAACATCATTAGTAATTTTTCCTGATTAAGATTAATTTTAGAATTTTGATGACATGTTTTAAATAGGTTAAAATCAAATCTACACTTTGTTAGAATATATAACAAATTAGACCAAGCTATATTTCTAACAAAGACAAATCATTATTTCTTCTAGATTTTCCAGAACAAAAATTTTAAAAGAAATTCAAAAGACTTTGAAATAAGATTTAAATTTGATTCTACAGATTTTCTAGATTTGCCAGAATAATTTTTTTTAAATTTTAATCATAATAAGTTTGAAGAAATATTTCACAAATATTCTTCGTCGAAAAAACAGAAGCTAAAATGAAGAATTAAATTAAAATTTATTTATTATTCTTTACAATAAAAAAAATAAATTTACTTGAACATTGATTTAAATTGTCAGGAAATAAGAGGAAGGAATTTAAAAGGTAAAAAGGTATATGTGTTTAAAAATCCTAAAATCATTTTTAAGGTTGTATTTTTTCTCTAAAATTGTCTTTCTGAAAGTTATCAGAAGCAAAGTAAAAAAATTAATGAATTTATTTAAACAAAAGAAGACCAAGTCTTTAAAATATTTTCTTGGATTTTCAAATTCTATTTGAGTTTTGTCTCTCTTAGAATTAAAAATGTCGGAAAAGCGAGACCAGCTTGCTAGTAAATAAATAACATTTAAAAAATAGAGGCAGCTCACTGGTAAGTGCTGCTATTTGAGCTATTTTTAGAACAGGCCAGCGGGCTACTCATCTGGTCCTTACGGGCTACCTGACTTATATAATCAGACAGAAAATAAGCAAATATCACCCTTATTTGAGATATTTCATCTTACTTAGATTTCAGTTTTTGCAGTGTAGTGTATATGTGATCCCGTTTATCCATCTTTTCTTCACACCAGCCCTTTTCCAAAATATTCAATCCTACTTTCTTTGCATTGGTTCCTTCCCTCTTACCTTTTCTGCACCTTTTTCCATCTTTCTTCAATCCATCTAAAATATCCTTCCATGCTTTCAATCTTCCCTCCCACTATCCCACCATACTTTTTCCCCTCCTCCTCCAACACCTCTCCTCTCATATCTGCCTCATTAGATTCATTCGTGGAAATCCAATTTACCACCATCTCTCCTCCTGCCCTGCCCGTCCATTTCTTTCCTCCAACCTCTCTTCCGCAGGCTGAGATTTAATTGTTCCTTATAGCACGTCCGCGCGTTCCACACAATCTCCTACTTCATTAAAAGGAGTCTAAAATAGGCCGTAATCAAAGAGACCTCCTCTATCGTGACGGGTTCTACACTGCACAAAGTCAGTGTTCAAAAACAAGAAAAAAAATTACAAAAATGAGGGGTATTTTATTTGAACTAAGCAAAATTATCTGCCAATAGAACAAGAAAATTCGGCTTGTCAAGACTTTCCGAAACAAGTAAAATTAGCTAACTTCAATGAACCCAAAAATACCTTAAAATAAGTATATCCTCACTAATAACAAGTGCACTTTTCTTGGTAGAAAAAAAAAGAGACCTTTTTGCTCAATATGTTGAAAAATATTCTTAAATGAAGTAAATGCTAGTGCCATTATCTTGACATAATGATATGCGCTCGGCATTACATTTCTTCAAACCAGCAAACTTATACTAAAAACTAGTTTATTGTTCTTAATGGAAAGGCAACAAGGCAACCGCTTGTTACTCCCGGGGTCTCCTAGCCGCTCAGGCAAATCATATTGTCTAAAAATGCATTTTTCCATGGATAACATGACATCATCGCGCCAAGTGCGTGCTCTTTCAGTCAATTAGTGCGCATATATACAGCCACGTGTTAAATGTTTAAATATTAACTGTCAGTTTACTGTACTGTGCCAACTGTACTACTATATGAGCATATATCTACTCAATATAGGTCATCAAATCTCAGCTTGTTGCTGAGATTTGATGACCTATATTGAGTAAAACATGCTTGAAACTAGAATATCAACTGTTGCAAAGCTGTGTCATCAACTCTAAAGGCTTAGTTGGCCACATACGTGGACAGCACCTTTTAGCTCTTATTTCCAAAATTGTGTACACTACTGAATTGGGATCTTATGGCCGCTTATGTGGACACATATACTGCCATCTGGTGGTGTCAGAAGAGTATAACATACAATGAAATTTGGGGAAAAAAAGTGTAAAAATAAGAATTAGCATGTCACTAAACATGAAGTACACGTTTGTTACTTATGGACTAAGTACATCATATAAAAAGATGATTCTTAGTTTTTATTCTAATTAGGGTCCAATAAGCCCAAATAGCAAAGAGAAATAAAAATAAAGCATGTAAACAAACAGCTTGGGCCTCACAAGTATAAAACTACTTTTTGAAAGTAATAATTTCTTACTTCAAGCATGAAAAAAAAAAAAATCATTATGTCAAGATAATGGCACTAGCATTTACTTCATTTAAAAATATTTTTCAACATATTGAGCAAAAAGGTCTCTTTTTTTTTTCTACCAAGAAAAGTGCACTTGTTATTAGTGAGAATATACTTATTTTAAGGTATTTTTGGGTTCATTGAGGTTAGCTAATTTTACTTGTTTTGGAAAGTCTTGACAAGCCAAATTTTCTTGTTCTATTGGCAGATAATTTTGCTTAGTTCAAATAAAATACCCCTAAGTTTTGTTTTTTGTTTTTCTTGTTTTTGAACACTGACTTTTTGCAGTGTATATTGCCAAAAGTCTTTTGGCCACCTGCCTTGACTCACATGTGATAATAATAAATAATAATAATGAATTACATTTGTAACGCACTTTACATTTGTTAAAATCTCAAAGTGCTACAAACTATTTAAAAAAAAAGGGAAAAAAATAAAAATAGAAAGTTAGAATATATGATAGAAAATTAAAATAGAAATAAAGACATTAGATAAACACTAGATAAAACATAGAAACATAGATCAAATGGAAATAAAAACATGAAAGCACTGGATAAAACAGATAGGCGGAGAAATGAGATAAAAGCTGTGCTAAAAAGGGGGGTTTTTAGTCCCTTCTTAAAATGGTCGACCGACTGTGGTGCACTAAGATAGCATTCCAGAGTTCGGGTGCGGTCGAGCAGAAAGCTCGGCGGCCCATTGTTTGTAGGTTTGTCCTGATGGGTTTGAGGAGGTTGGTGTTTGAGGAGCGGAGGTTGCGGGTAGGAGGATGAGGGGAAACTAGGTCCTTGAGGTAGGAGGGGGCGTTGCCGTGGATGCATTGATGTGTTAGCAGGTTCATCTTAAATTCCGTCCAGGATGCAATCAATCAATCAATCATACATGTTTGTGGAGTCAATAAACTAGTAAAGTCAAAAGGTGCAAAAAAACAAAAAAAAAGGATTAAGGCTTTGTTCTATATCAGGGGTCACCAACCTTTTTGAAAGCAAGAGCTACTTCTTGGGTACTGATTAATGCGAAGGGCTACCAGTTTGATACACACTTAAATAAATTGCCAGAAATAGCCAATTTGCTCAATTTACCTTTAACTCTATGTTATTATTAATAATTCATGATATTTACACTTAATTGAACAGTTTAAAAGAGGAGAAAACACGAAAAAAATGACAATTACATTTTGAAACATAGTTTATCTTCAATTTAACTCTTTAAAATTCAAAATTCAACCGAAAAAAAGAAGAGAAAAACTTAAAAAAAGAATTTATGGAACATCATTAGTCATTTTTCCTGATTAAGATTAATTTTAGAATTTTGATGACATGTTTTGAATAGTTTAAAATCCAATCTACACTTTGTTAGAATATATAACAAATTGGACCAAGCTATATTTCTAACAAAGACAAGTCATTATTTCTTCTAGATTTTCCAGAACAAAAATTTTAAAATAAATTCAAAATACTTTGAAATAAGATTTAAATTTGATTCTACAGATTTTCTAGATTTGCCAGAATAATTTTTTTGAATTTTAATCATAATAAGTTTGAAGAAATATTTCACAAATATTCTTCGTCGAAAAAAACAGAAGCTAAAATGAAGAATTAAATTACAATTTATTTATTATTCTTTACAATTAAAAAAAAAAAATTACTTGAACATTGATTTAAATTGTCAGGAAAGAAGAGGAAGGAATTTAAAAGGTAAAAAGGTATATGTGTTTAAAAATCCTAAAATCATTTTTAAGGTTGTATTTTTTCTCTAAAATTGTCTTTCTGAAAGTTATCAGAAGCAAAGTAAAAAAATTAATGAATTTATTTAAACAAGTGAAGACCAAGTCTTTAAAATATTTTCTTGGATTTTCAAATTCTTTTTGAGTTTTGTCTCTCTTAGAATTAAAAATGTAAATGTCGGGCAAAGCGAGACCAGCTTGCTAGTAAATAAATAACATTTAAAAAATAGAGGCAGCTCACTGGTAAGTGCTGCTATTTGAGCTATTTTTAGAACAGGCCGGCGGGCTACTCATCTGGTCCTTACGGGCTACCTGGTGCCCGCGGGCACCGCGTTGGTGACCCCTGATCTATATGTATTCATATGAACTTGAAGTGCCATCCCATTCCTAACCCATAGGGTTCAATATGATGTTGGTCCACATTTTGCAGCTATTACAGCTTCAACTCTTCTGGGAAGGCTGTCCACAAGGTTGCGGAGTGTGTTTATAGGAATTTCTTGACCATTCTTCCAAAAACGCATTGGTGAGGTCACGCATTGATGTTTGGTCGAGAAGGCCTGGCTCTCAGTCTCCGTTCTAATTCATCCCAAAGGTTGTTCTATCGGGTTCAGGTCAGGACTCTGTGCAGGCCAGTCAAGTTATGGACCTTGCTTTGTGCGTTGGTGCACAGTCATGTTGGAAGAGGAAGGGGCTCGCTCCAAACTGTTCCCTCAAGGTTGGGAGCATGGAATTGTCCAAAATGTTTTGGTATGCTGGAGCATTCAAAGTTCATTTCACTGGAGCTCAACTCCTGAAAAACAACCCCACACCATAATTCCTCCTCCACCAAATTTCACACTCGGCACAATGTAGCGTTCTCCTGGCAACCTCCAAACCCAGACTGGTCCATCAGATTGCCAGGTGTAAAAGTGTCATTCATCAGTCCAGAGAAGGCGTCTCCACTGCTCTAGAGTCCAGTGGCGACGTGCTTCACACCACTGCATGCCACGCTTTGCATTGGACTTGGTGATGTATGGCTTAGATGCAGCTGCTCGGCCATGGAAACCCATTCCATGAAGCTCTCTGCGTACTGTACGTGGGCTAATTGGAAGGTCACATGAAGTTCGGAGCTCTGTAGCAGAAAGTCTTAGCACTATGCGCTTCAGCATCCACTGACTCCTCTCTGTCAGTTTACGTGGCCTACCACTTGGTGGCTGAGTTGCTGTTGTTCCCAAACTCTTCAATAAAGCCGGCAGTTGACTTTGGAATATTTAGGAGCGAGGAAATTTGGATTTGTTGCACAGGTGGCATCCTATGACAGTTCCACGCTGGAAATCACTGAGAGCGGCCCATTCTTTCACGAATGTTTGTAGAAACAGTCTCCATGCCTAAGTGCTTGATTTTATACACCTGTGGCCGTACATAATGATAGGAAAAATTCTAAAACACGTGCAGTTTCCCATTTAACCCTTATGTAATGTTCATATTGTTGTTACTCAGCCAGCGTTTGTGGGTCTGATGGACCCGTTGCATTTTGTGGCTTTTAATGCCTCACAATCAAACACTTTTATGATAAAATACTGAACAGGGGCCGTACTTATCAAGCTTCTTAAAGTGCCATTTTACACTTAAGTCCTGAGAATTTGCGAAATTTAGTCCTACTCTCAAACTTAAGAATAAAAGCTTTTTATCAACGTTCTTAAGTCTAAGAATCACTCCTACTCTCCACGATATTTAAGAGACCTTCAGAGGTGTCTTAAGTGGTTAGGAGTTGCCAGCAGGGGATGGCACTGAGGCGAGAGAGACGTGCGCGAACGTTCAGGGAACGGAACAATGTTTGTTTGTTTTTTGATGACGAGCAGCTGATCAAACGGTATCGTTTAGACAGAGCGGATATTATTTTTGTCACAGATTTAATACTTTTCGATTCCTTGTTGATTTCTGCATGTGTCTGCAGTGGGCTAGTATATATAGAGCCACCCACACCAGTTTCAAATTAGTTGCCTAATTAATGAATTGGAAAGAAAATGTTATGACAGTAGCGTATGTGTGTGGCCGTGAGGTGAGTGACGTCAGTGAGTGTGTGGGCGAGAGAAGAGAGGGAGCGGTAGCGTGAGTGCCGGCGGGGACTAGTTTGTTTTGTATTATTTTGTAGTTTATTGTCAAAATATACACTCCCATTGTCCACTTAAATATTTCCAAGATATTTCTTTATTCTTAGACAACGGATTCCCTTCCGTGATTGGTCATTTCTATGGACACAGAAATGACGTCACCTAAAATTCCATTTACGGCACATAGTAATGTCGTAATTCAGCTCTGAGTGTGACACTTAAGATTCAGTCCTACACTTCGCTGAAAGTGTGAGTAAGACACTTGATAACTAACTTTTAAGTGCAGCTTTCAGCGAAGAATTTATTTACTCTTAAGTCAACTTAGGAGTAATTCTAAGAAGCTTGATAAGTACGGCCCCAGATGTTTATTGGGATAAGGTAAACATCTGTTCAGTATTTTAACATAAAAGTGTTTGATTGTGAGGCATTAAAGGCCTACTGAAAGCCACTACTACCGACCACGCAGTCTGATAGTTTATATATCAATGATAAAATCTTAACATTGCAACACATGCCAATACGGCCGGGTTAACTTATAAAGTGACATTTTAAATTTCCCGCTAAACTTCCGGTTGGAAACGTCTATGTATGATGCGTATGCGCGTGACGTCACGACGGCAACGGAAGTATTCGTACCCAATGTGTCACCATACAAACTGCTCTGTTTTCATCGAACAATTCCACAGTATTCTGGACATCTGTGTTGGTGAATCTTTTGCAATTTGTTTAATGAACAATGGAGACTGCAAAGAAGAAAGTTGTAGGTGGGATCGGTGTATTAGCGGCTGGCTGTAGCAACACAACAAGGAGTACTTACTTGGATAGCAGACGCGCTAGCCGATGCTAGCCGCCAACCGCATCTGTGATCGGGTGAAGTCCTTCGTCGCGCCGTCGATCGCTGGAACGCAGGTGAGCACGGGTGTTGATGAGGAAATGAGGGCTGGCTGGTGTAGGTGGAGCGCTAATGTTTTTATCATAGCTCTGTGAGGTCCGGTTGCTAAGTTGCTAAGTTAGCTTCAGCGTCGTTAGCAACAGCATTGTTAAGCTTTGCCAGGCTGAGAATTATTAACCGTGTAGTTACATGTCCATGGTTTAATAGTATTGTTGATTTTCTGTCTATCCTTCCAGTCAGGGATTTATTTATTTTGTTTCTATCTGCATTGGAGCCCGATGCTATCACGTTAGCTCAGTAGCTAAAGTGCGTCAACGATGTATTGTCGTGGAGATAAAAGTCACTGTGAATGTCCATTTCGCGTTCTCGACTCTCATTTTCAAGAGGATATAGTATCCGAGGTGGTTTAAAATACAAATCCGTGATCCACAACAGAAAAATGAGAGTGTGTGGAATCCAATGAGCCAGCTTGTACCTAAGTTACGGTCAGAGCGAAAAAAGATACACCCTGCACTGCCTCTCTAGTTCTTCACTCTAACGTTCCTCATCCACAAATCTTTCATCCTCGCTCAAATTAATGGGGTAATCATCGCTTTCTCGGTCCGAATCTCTCTCGCTCCATTGTAAACAACGGGGAATTGTGAGGAATCCTTCCTCCTGTGACGTCACGCTACTTCCGGTACAGGCAAGGCTTTTTTTAATCAGCGACCAAAAGTTGCGAACTTTATCGTCGTTGTTCTCTACTAAATCCTTTCAGCAAAAATATGGCAATATCGCGAAATGATCAAGTATGACACATAGAATGGATCTGCTATTCCCGTTTGAATAAAAAAAAATCATTTCAGTAGGCCTTTGAGCGAGGATGAAAGATTCGTAGATGAGGAACGTTAGAGTGAATGACTTGAGAGGCAGTGATGGACGTATCTTTTTTCGCTCTGACCGTAACTTAGGTACAAGCTGGCTCATTGGATTCCACACTCTCTCCTTTTTTTATTGTGGATCACGGATTTGTATTTTAAACCACCTTGGATACTATATCCTCTTGAAAATGAGAGTCGAGAACGCGAAATGGACATTCAGTGCCTTTTATCTCCACGACAATACATCGGCGAAATGCTTTAGCTACGAGCTAACGTGATAGCATCGTGCTTTAACTGCATATAGAAACAAAAAAATAAACCCCTGACTGGAAGGATAGATAGAAAATCAACAATACTATTAAACCGTGGACATGTAAATACACGGTTAATGCTTTCCAGGCTGGCGAAGGTTAACAATGCTGTGCTAACGACGCCATTGAAGCTAACTTAGCAACTTAGCAACCTCCCCCAACGGGACCTCACAGAGCTATGCTAAAAACATTAGCTCTCCACCTACGCCAGCCAGCCCTCATCTACTCATCAACACCCGTGCTCACCTGCGTTCCAGCGATCGGCAGAAGGACGAAGGACTTCACCCGATGCGTTTGGCGGCCCGGAGACGTAGGAAGTCAAGGTGAGGTCGGCGGCTAGCGCGGCTAGCGCTCCAACAAAGTCCTCCTGGTTGTGTTGCTGTAGTCCGCTGCTAATACACCGATCCCACCTACAACTGTCTTCTTTGCAGCCTTCATTGTTCATTAAACAAATTGCAAAAGATGTCCAGAATACTGTGGAATTATGAAATGAAAACAGAGCTTTTTGTATAGGATTCTACGGGTACCATAACTTCCGTTACTTTGACTTCGTCACACGCATACGTCATCATACCGCGACGTTTCAGCCGGATATTTCCCGGGAAGTTTTAAAAGTCACTTTATAAGTTAACCCGGCCGTATTGGCATGTGTTGCAATGTTAAGATTTCATCATTGATATATAAACTGTCAGACTGTGTGGTCGGTAGTAGTGGCTTTCAGTAGGCCTTTAAAAACCACAAAATGCAACGGGTCCATCGGACCCACAAACGCCGGCTGAGCAACAACAATATGAACAGACAATTTCTCTGCCAGTTTCTGCATCCCACAGGGATTCTTCTTTTGTGTTTCTGCACCTACGGTTCCCACACAAGGTTGCAACATTGTTTGTCAACACTGTCTGCTCTCATTTTCTCGCACATTTGACCCTCTGGTGTTCTGTGTACCTACACTCTGTCCTCCCCCGGACCCGGACATCTTATATGTAATATAAATGTGTAGGGGGGGGATGTATGGTGTGTGTGGTCATTAAATATGTATTTTGATATATGCTCTTCACAGAAAATGAGCCAAAGTCAGTGAGTCTCAGTTTGAAAAATTAACTAATTGCACCATTTTTCTTTGAATAAAAAATGAAAACGGGTCCCGCAGACCCGAACACCACACACTGTGTATATTCACTTTGTTTTGGGGTTTCTTTGCACATACAAATGAAAACATGATTAATTTAGATGAAAAATGAACGCCATTCAAAATGAATGGTTTGACAGAGTCATCAGTGCAGCAGCTGTGACCCCTGCAGGTAATTAAAATAAGCTGGCATTTTCCAGAAGACGTGTTGCCCACGCATCATCCGCCCCTCTTTTTTTCTGTTTTGCCATTTCCATTCTGCCCCCGAGCATCCTCTCCTCCTCAGTCGTTCTTCCCCCCTCCTCCTCTTTCCTCTCCCTGCTCCGAAGCCGGCGCTTTTGCTCCCCCCCCCGCATCCCCCCCCACCCGCCGTGATTTCGGTGGACGGTGCTCCCGTCAGCGGTCGGATGCACGCTCAGACACAAAGACGCCTCCCACCGCCTGGCTCCTCACCGTCGCCTCGACGTTGCGCGGGAGCATAAACCGAATACCGTTTGGTGGTTGTTTTTTTTTTTTGCGCTCTCCATGCCACACCCTTGGCACTCCGGCTTTGTGCGAGCGAGCGCATGCCACAGGTAATCTTGTCCTTTTGGAAAAGAAAGCAGGATGAAGAAAATCTGGTCCAAGAAGAGATTTCAGGTGAGTCTACTGATGCATATCTGATGGTGTGTATTTCGGGATGTATTTCCACACCAAATGAGCTAATTATCATCATACTTTTTGTGGAAAAAGTACAGAGGAGAGATTTCTAGTCATCTGTTGTTATGGCAACTGTAACGCACGCTGAATAATAGGGCATTCCTAAAGATGATGAAAGTGTGTCAGTAGGCGGCCGCTTGAACACTTGATTTCAAACCCCTACGGTCTGCTCTCTCTCGCTCTCTCCGGTGGCGGCAAATTTGCCCGAGCAATTGTGTCTGGCAGGCGTTGTGGTTTTCAGCCACAACGTGTTTGTTCTGACGCAGCTGCTCCCTGTTGATAAGGCGATCACGATCAGCCTTCCGGCAACAGCCGCGCAAATATATTCAGCCAATGAGAAGCAAAAATTGTGGAGCGGGGATGGAGAGGTAAATGAGTCATTTCAATGTACCGTGTTTATTTTGTTGTTGCACTTTTGCTACTTTCACTGCAACACAGTGAGTCATTGTGGGTTGCTCTCCGTGGTGCTGATGGACAGGAGTGATTTGACGGAGCAGCTGGTCAGGGCCTTTTCACTCTGACACATAAATATTTCTGTTATTAAAAACAACTCTGCTCATTCCCACTGTTCAAATGCATTATTTATGTGGGAAAGGTTATTTGCTCTTGAACAGCGTCGATGAAACAATTGTGAGAACGTGCTACTTGAGTGTGTTATGTCACTCAGTACTTACCAAACCCCAAACCAGTGAAGTTGGCACGTCGTGTAAATGGTAAATAAAAACAGAATACAATGATTTGCAAATCCCGTTCAACCTATATTCAAATGAATTGACTGCAAAGACAAGATATTTAACGTTTAAACCGGAAAACGTTGTTATTTTTTGCAATTATTAGCTCATTTGGAATTTGAAGCCTGCAACAGGTTTCAAAAAAGTGGCAAAAAAGACTGAGAAAAGTTGAAGAATGCTCATCAAACACTTATTTGGAACATCCCACAGGTGAACAGGCTAATTGGGAACAGGTGGGTGCCATGATTGGGTATAAAAGCAGCTTCCATGAAATGCTCAGTCTTTCACAAACAAAGGATGGGGCGAGGGTCACCGCTTTGTGCACAAATGCGTGAGAAAATTGTTGAACAGTTTTAAGAACAACGTTTCTCAACCAGCTATTGCAAGGAATTTAGGGATTTCTCCATCTACGCTCCGGATCCATGGTTCTCGCCCGGAAAAGGGTGGAGTGCCATCTCCGGGTTGCGGAGGAGACCCTGCCCCAAGTGGAGGAGTTCAAGTACCTCGGAGTCTTGTTCACGAGTGAGGGAAGAGTGGATCGGATCAGTGCATCGTCTTCAGTAATGCGGACGCTGTATCGGTCCGTCGTGGTGAAGAAGGAGCTGAGCCGGAAGGCAAAGCTCTCAATTTACCGGTCGATCTACGTTCCCATCCTCACCTATGGGTGGCGGGGCTCTCCCTTAGAGATAGGGTGAGAAGCTCTGCCATCCGGGGGGAGCTCAAAGTAAAGCTGCTGCTCCTCCACATGGAGAGGAGCCAGATGAGGTGGTTCGGGGCATCTGGTCAGGATGCCACCCGAACGCCTCCCTAGGGAGGTGTTTAGGGCACGTCCGACCGGTAGGAGGCCACGGGGAAGACCCAGGACACGTTGGGAAGACTATGTCTCCCAGCTGGCCTCGGAACGCCTCGGGATCCCCCGGGAGGAGCTGGACGAAGTGGCTGGGGAGAGGGAAGTCTGGGCTTCCCTGCTTAAGCTGCTGCCCCCGCGACCCGACCTCGGATAAGCGGAAGAAGATGGATGGATGGATGGACGGACGGTCCGTAATATCATCAAAATGTTCGGAGAATCTGGAAAAAAGGCCGGGAACCAACATTGAATGCTCGTGACCTTCGATCCTTCAGGCGGTACTGCATCAAAAAGCGACATCAGTGTGTAAAGGATATCACCACATGGGCTCAGGAACACTTCACAAACCCACTGTCATTAACTTCAGTTTGTCGCTACATCTGTAAGCGCAAGTTAAAACTCTACTATGCAAAGTGAACACCGTTTATCAACAACACCCAGAAACGCCGCCGGCTTCGCTCATCTAAGATGGACTGATGCAAAGTGGAAAAGTGTTCTGTGGTCTGACGAGTCCACATTTCAAATTGTTTATGGAAACGGTGGATGTCGTGTCCTCCGGACCAAAGAGGAAAAGAACCATCCGGATTGTTATAGGCGCAAAGTGTAAAAGCCAGCATGTGTGATGGTTTGGGGGTGTATTAGTGCCCAAGACATGGGTAACTTACACATCTGTGAAGGCACCATTAATGCTGAAAGGTACATACAGGTTTTGGAGCAACATATGTTGCCATCCAAGCAACGTTATCATGGACGCCCCTGCTTATTTCAGCAAGACAATGCCAAGGCCACGTGTTACAACAGCGTGGCTTCGTAGTAAAAGAGTGCGGGTACTAGACGGGCCTGCCGGTAGTCCAGACCTGCCTCCCATTGAAAATGTGTGGCGCATTCTGAAGCCTAAAATAGCACAAGGGAGACCCCCGGACTGTTGAACAACTTAAGCTGTACATCAAGCAAGAATGGGTAAGAATTCCACCTGAGAAGCTTCAAAAATGTGTCTCCTCAGTTCCCAAACCTTTACTGAGTGTTGTTAAAAGGAAAGGCCATGTAACACAGTGGTAAAAATGCCCTTGTGACAACTTTTTTGCAACGTGTTGCTGCCATTAAATTCTAAATTAATGATTATTTGCACAAAAAAATAAAAATACGTTTCTCAGTTCGAACATTAAATATATGTTTCCAGTCTATTCAATTGAATATAAATTGAAAAGGATTTGCAAATCATTGTATTCTGTTTTTATTTACAAATTACCCAATGTGTCAACTTCACTGGTTTTGGGTTTTGTAGAACCAGCAGTTCAATATTTTTGAGTGTCCATCTAACCAATTTTTTCTCATCCAGTGGTACCTCAGTTTTGCTTTGTAATCTGTTCCCAAAAAGTCTGACAAAGGTCTGTACTTTGCTAGAAATTATTTCGTGAATTGTAAAATATTCCTCACCTTCGTTATCAAAGTGCTGGTACTTACAACTTTCTCTGGCACCATGGTGGCTTAATTTGCAGTCGTACTGAAGTGAAATAATTAACTCCTATCATGTTTTGCTTATGGTGAAGATTTATATCCAACTTGGAGAAGGTGAACCACCAAGTTTAATTAAATAGTGGTATTTCCGTTTGAGCACATAATAAGATAAGGCCCCGTAGTTTGATATTCGCCGGTGGATTGGATCACTTCTTGTAGGAAAAGAGGCTCTAACTGGGACTTCGGAATGCAAAAGTGATAGCCCTATCCTTGAGAAGAGACTACCTGTCTAGCTCAAAGCCAACATTTAAGTTGTGACTTAAATCAGTTGTTTTTCAGACACTTTCACAAGAACATCTCTAGGTTAGGAGAAACACATTTTTTGACTTGACCTCCTCCGGGTACTGCAGTCCTGTATAATGACATTCGCTTGTAATAAAGCAACTTTTTGTTCGGCAAAGCGTCTCCGACATCCCTTTTGATCCGGCCCCACTGGCATGTCGCCCTTCTGCCCGGGAGAAGGTGACAAGAGAGTTGTGTGGTGTAACGTTGTTAGTTAGCAAAGAACCAACGAGTCTGCCAGTAGTGAGATCATAGCGCGAGGAGTAGGGATGATGTTTGATAAGAAATTATCGAGTTCGAGCCCATTATCGAATCCTCTTATCGAACCGATTCCTTATCGATTCTCTTATCGAATCCAGACAGGTTGTTGTATATGGAAAAAAACACAATATTTGGTTTAACAAAAGCTCACTTTTATTTTATAAGAAAAAATATATATAAATAAATAAATAAATATTGACTGTTACCCCCCTAAAAAAATAAAATAAAACAATATTGACTGTTGTTTCCCAAAGTATACTAAGTGGGATTTTTCAGAAAAACAAATATATACAGTAACACAAAAACAACCTGTCTCTGTGATCACTATAGGTGTATAAATAATAATATGGTGTTAAATCAAATCAGTCCCTTGGGCACAAAACTGAAAATAATACAGCTCTCCAAAAAGTGCACTTCTGCTGCTATTGGAACATACTAACTACACACACTATGACACTAAGAAGACCACAGTCATCAATCAACAATTCTTCTTCCAAAAAATTATTTCGATGGTGAAAATACACGACTGGCACATTTTAAGTCCTCAAAACATCCATTGAAACAGTGCACAAAAATCGTTTTTCAATAAACATCTTAGTATCAAATTTAACCACTTTCCACCTTAATATTGAGTTACATGAACAAGTTAAACAGTTTACTTAACCCGGAAGTGCCCAAACTAATGGTGCGTAGTATTTTCATATCGCCACAAGGTGTCAGTAAGAGTCCACAATCAAATGGGCATAACATTGCCGTCCCACAGGAAATGCTCTGTGAGACGCGATTCGTTCCCAGGGATTCGAATAAAGAACCAACTCTTTTTCTTTACTATAGTGGCCTCGATAACGGGAACCGGTTCTCAAAAAGGGATTTGAGTCCATGGAATCGGTTCTTTTCTTATCGAACAACCGGGAGAACCGGTTTTGAACATCATCCCTAGCTAGGAGTGACTTCTTGTGTGGCGTTGAGAGTAAGCTAGCACAGGCAAGTGTTTGTCTTGTCAAAGAGACGTAATGGACACAGTTGGACTCACACAGTGTATTAATAACACGACAAGACTGAGTTACCGACGAGTTATATTCTTTGTTTGGGCACTGGAGTCATTAGGGATGAAAACCTTTTAACATTTGAATTGATACTGTACCAATTTTTTATACTTTTGTGTGTGTTAAAATGTGTTGTTTAAATATCTTGTTTTCTTACACTTCTTTGTCTTAATTGCAAGTACTGTACTGTACTATATAGTAAAGTAGATGCAATTCTAAGACATGAGCTGGCAGTAGTGTATAGACTACGGTGTAGTCAGGAAGTAGTCTTTGCTGTTTAGTTGTCTTTTGAGCCCTGTAAAGTGTTTATATGTACAGTAAGTATTGTTTTTATTCCACACCAGCTGTTCGACTGTAACATTTATCTATCCGAGTTGTACACACCCCAAAACCAGGGAAGTTGGCACGTTGTGTAAATGGTAAATAAAAACAAAATACAATGATTTGCAAATCCTTGTCAACTTATATTCAATTGAATAGACTGCGAAGACAAGATATGTAACGTTTGAACTGGTAAATGTTGTTATTGTTTTGCAAATATTAGCTCATTTAGAATTTGATGCCTGCAACATGTTTCAAAAAAGCTGGCACAAGTGGCAAAAAAAGACTGATAAAGTTGAGGAATGCTCATCAAACACTTATTTGGAACATCCCACAGGTGAACGGGCTAATTGGGAACAGGTGGGTGCCATGATTGGGTATAAAAGTAGATTCCATGAAATGCTCAGTCATTCACAAACAAGGATGGGGCGAGGGTCACCACTTTGTCAACAAATGCGTGAGCAAATTGTCGAACGGTTTAAGAACAACATTTCTCAACCAGCTATTGCAAGGAATTTAGGGATTTCACCATCTACGCTCCGTAATATCATCAAAAGGTTCAGAGAAATCACTGCACGTAAGCGGAATGCCCATGACTTTCAATCCCTCAGGCGGTACTGCATCAAAAAACCGACATCAGTGTGTAAAGGATATCACCACATGGGCTCAGGAACACTTCAGAAAACCACTGTCAGTAACTACAGTTCGTCGCTACATCTGTAAGTGCAAGTTAAAACTCTACTATGCAAAGCGAAAGCCATTTATCAACAACACCCAGAAACGCCGCCGGCTTCGCTGGGCCCGAACTCATCTAAGATGGACTGATGCAAAGTGGAAAAGTGTTCTGTGGTCTGACGAGTACACATTTCAAATAGTTTTTGGAAACTGTAGACGTCGTGTATTCTGTTTTTATTTACGATTTACACAAAAGTGCCAACTTCACTGGTTTTGGGTTTTCTAGTTTTGATTACCAAATATGGAAGTGTTGAAATCGCCATGTAAAATCCCCAATGCTAATCTTCAGCATGTCGATGGCAAATCCAATGTAAATTGGCATCGAGCTAGCATATGTCAAAAACTGTAGTTTTCAGAGCCTTCTTGACAAATTGTAACATTACCAAGAGGCGGATCGGCTGAGTCAGTTACTGCTTGTTTCTTGGCCAAGTGCTTGTGCCCGTGCTAAGTCAGAAACCGGACGGGGACGTCACATTCAACAAAAGTATTGAAATATGTCATTTTATAATTTGACGGACTTCGGTCTGTGCCTATAAAAGTATCGAATTCGGTACCCGTCCCTACTCGAGTCCACAGATTGTTAACAGGCTACTACTTTGTGTCGCCATATTTGCGATAACTGAGAGAGTATACATAAACTCTTAAAACATTTAGGAGGAAACCAAATCCTACACATAGTAGGGCGTACAAAACCGAGGTACCACTTGAGGACCACATACAGTCGTGGTCAAAAGTTGACATACACTTGTAAAGGACATAAAGTCATGGCTGTCTTGAGTTTCCAATCATTTCTGCAACTCTTATTTTTTTTGTGATAGAGTGATTGGAGCACATACTTGTTGGTCACACAGAAAAAAAACATTCATGAAGTTTGGTTCTTTTATGAATTTATTATGGGTCGACTGAAAATGTGAGCAAATGTGCTGGGTCAAAAGTATACATACAGCAATGTTAATATTTGGCAAGTTTCACTGCAATAAGGCACTTTTGGTAGCCATCCTCAAGCTTCTGCTTGAATTTTTGACCACTCCTCTTGACAAAATTGCTGCAGTTCAGCTAAATGTGTTGGTTTTCTGACATGGACTTGTTTCTTCAGCAGTCAGGACTTTGGGAAGGCCATTCTAAAACCTTAATTCTAGCCTGATTTAGCCATCCCTTTACCACTTTTGACGTGTGCTTGGGGTCATTGTCCTGTTGGAACACCCAACCGCGCCCAAGACCATACTTGCCAACCCTCCCGATTTTCCCGAATTTCTCCCGTTGTATCATTTTTTTGGACTGGTTTAATGATAACGTTAAATTCAAGCACATAGTGAATGCAAGGCATACTGTTGTGATCCGCGGCGCGGATCGTGTTCTGTTTGGGTTTTCGGGTCACTTATGTTTTTCTGTTAGTCCCGGTCTCATTCTAGTTCCTGTTTATGCACCTCTGTGTTTGTTACCATAGCAACTTATTACTTTCACCTGCCGCTGGGGTTCCCGACACGCACCTGTTGGTCATTACTGACATTATTATTTAAAGCCTGCCTTCCCAGTCAGTCGGTCTTGCTTCGTAGTTTGTTTCCTTACAACAGATGACGACTTTTGTTTCCTGCTCTAAACCTTCTAGCTTCCACGCTAAAGTCTCTGTTTACCTTCTAGCTCCCACGCTAGCTCCTTTTGTTTCTGCCTTAAGTGCTATGAGCACGTTTTTGTTTGTTCCAGTATTATTTATTTCTTAAATAAATCATTTTTTACCTGCAAGCTGTGTCCGAAGCCCGATCTGCATTCCTGGGAGAACGAACACCCGCATCACTATGCGACCCGGTCGTCACACATACTTGGTCAACAGCCCATACATGTGACACTGACGGTGTCCGTATAAACAACTTTAACACTGTTACAAATATGCGCCACACTGTGAACCCACACCCAACAAGAATGACAAACGCATTTCGGGAGAACATCCGCACCGTAACACAACATAAACACAACAAAACAAATACCCAGAATCCCTCGCAGCACTAACTCTTCCGGGACGCTACAATAACATCTACGGCTTTTGGAGCTCAGTGCACAACTGCGCACACGACAAGAAGGAGACGAAGCAGAAGAACGACGACGACTAAGATGAAGAAATACGCTTGCAAGTTCTCAAATTATTGGAAAAAAAAAATTTCATTTCATCCAGGACACAGCTCGAAGGGGAAGGGGTATGCTGCCTGCACCTCAACCCCGCCCCCCGCCCCCGAAACCACGCCCCCCCCTCCCATCTCCCGAATTCGGAGGTCTCAAGGTTGGCAAGTATGCCCAAGACCCAACCTCCGGGCTGATGATTTTAGCTTGTCCTGAAGAATTTGGAGGTCATCCTCCTTTTTCATTGTCCCATTTCCTCTCTGTAAAGCACCAGTTCCATTGGCAGCAAAACAGGCCCAGAGCATAATACTACCACCACCATGCTTGACGGTAGGCATGGTGTTCCTGGGATTAAAGACCTCACACTGCAAAAAGTGAAATCTAAGTAAGATGAAATATCTCAAATAAGGGTGATATTTGCTTATTTTCTGTCTGATAAGATAATTCTTCTCACTAAGCAGATTTTATGTTAGAGTGTTTTACTTGTTTTAAGGGTTTTGGTCCTAAATGATGTCAGTAAGATATTACAGCTTGTTGCTGAGATTTGATGAGCTATATTGAGTAAAACATGCTTGAAACTAGAATATCAACTGTTGCAAAGCTGTGTCATCAACACTCACAAGTATAAAACTACTTTTTTAAAGTAGTCATTTCTTACTTCAAGCATGAAAAAACAAATCATGATGCCGAGCGCATATCATTATGTCAAGATAATGGCACTAGCATGTAATTAATTTAAGAATAATTTTCAACATATTGAGCAAAAAGGTCTAATTTTTTTTTTTCTACCACGAAAAGTGCACTTATTTTAAGCCAGTGGTTCTTAACCTTGTTGGAGGTACCGAATCCCACCAGTTTCATATGCGCATTCACCGAACCCTTCTTTAGTGAAAAATAAAATGTTTTTTTTTTCAAATTCAAGACAAAGTTATATGTTTTTGGTAACACTTTAGTATGGGAAACATATTCTAAGTAACAAAGACTTAATTTAGAGTTATTTGGACACTAGGGGAACATATTCTAAGTCAGGGGTCACCAACCTTTTTGAAAGCAAGAGCTACTTCTTGGGTAGTGATTAATGCGAAGGGCTACCAGTTTGATACACACTTAAATAAATTGCCAGAAATAGCCAATTTGCTCAATTTACCTTTAACTCTATGTTATTATTAATAATTAATGATATTTACACTTAATTGAACGGTTTAAAAGAGGAGAAAACACGAAAAAAATGACAATTAAATTTTGAAACATAGTTTATCTTCAATTTCGACTCTTTAAAATTCAAAATTCAACCGAAAAAAAGAAGAGAAAAACTTAAAAAAAGAATTTATGTCACATCATTAGTCATTTTTCCTGATTAAGATTAATTTTAGAATTTTGATGACTAAAAATCATTATTTCTTCTAGAATTTCCAGAATAAAATTTTAAAATAAATTCAAAAGACTTTGAAATAAGATTTAAATTTGATTCTACAGATTTTCTAGATTTGACAGAATAATTTTTTTGAATTTTAATCATAATAAGTTTGAAGAAATATTTCACAAATATTCTTCGTCGAAAAAACAGAAGCTAAAATGAAGAATTAAATTAAAATGTATTTATTATTCTTTACAATAAAAAAAAATAATACTTGAACATTGATTTAAATTGTCAGGAAAGAAGAGGAAGGAATTTAAAAAGTAAAAAGGTATATGTGTTTAAAAATCCTAAAATCATTTTTAAGGTTGTATTTTTTCTCTTAAATTGTCTTTCTGAAAGTTATAAGAAGCAAAGTAAAAAAAATTAATGAATTTAAACAAGTGAAGACCAAGTCTTTAAAATATTTTCTTGGATTTTCAAATTCTATTTAAGTTTTGTCTCTCTTAGAATTAAAAATGTCGGGCAAAGCGAGACCAGCTTGCTAGTAAATAAATAGCATTTAAAAAATAGAGGCAGCTCACTGGTAAGTGCTGCTATTTGAGCTATTTTTAGAACAGGCCAGCGGGCTACTCATCTGGTCCTTACGGGCTACCTGGTGCCCGCGGGCACCGCGTTGGTGACCCCTGTTCTAAGTAATAAAGACTTAATTTTGAATTATTTGGTTAGGGTTAGGGTCAGGGTTAGAGGGGTAGGGTTATAATAAGGCCATGCCGAATAAGGCATTAATAAGTACTTAATAATGACTAGTTAAGAGCCATTATGTTACTAATTTGCATGTTAATAAGCAACTAATTAATGGTGAATATGTTCCCCATACTAAAGTGTTACCATGTTTTATTACTGGTGCACAAAATGAACCGTGCATGAACATCACCTTGTTCAAAGAACAAAACCAACACAGTGCATAAACTCACAACAAATTACACACCTGCAAATCAGTCTGACTTCTGCTGTTGCCGTATCCGTAATACGCCGATAGGGAGAAGTTTTTATTTACACGATGAGTCGGGTGTGTTTTGACCTCCGCCGAACCCCTGAGCCCGACTCACCGAACCCCTAGGGTTCGATCGAACCCAGGTTAAGAACCACTGTTTTAAGGTATGTTGGGGTTCATTGAGGTTAGCTAATTTTACTTGTTTTGGAAAGTCTCGACAAGCTGGATTTTCTTCTTCTATTGGCAGATAATTTTGCTAAGTTCAAATAAAATACCCCTAATCTTTGTATTTTTTTTTCTTGTTTTTGAACACTGACTTTTTGCAGTGCACCTTTTCTCCTCCAAACATATTGCTGGGTATTGTGGCCAAACAGCTCAATTTTTGTTTCATCTGACATCACATGGAGAAAGATAAGACCTTCTGGAGGAAAGTTCTGTGGCCAATCCCTCTATCACACAAAAATAAGAGTTGTAGAAAGTATTGTAAACTCAAGACAGCCATGACATCATGTTCTTTACAAGTGTATGTCCACTTTTGACCACGACTCTACTCTGCATTGTATGCAAACAAGAGAATCTTTGTCGCTGCTGAGTAACACTTTGTGCTCTGTCTTGTTGCAGAGGAGCGGCCATTCCACAAGGACATTTGGCAGATTCACCCATGGTGTGTTGTCATTATGAGCTTTCCCCGCATTGTGTTCCATCCTGCGTACGTCAGCCTTTTTGAGTTATCCAAGTAATGACTTTGGCTGCCGTACATGACCTGCCATTAAGTGCCACAGCAGGGAGTGGTTAGTGGTGTGCATCCAGCCCCCACCACGCAACACTTTTGCAATCATGCCCTCGGCCTCTCGAGTGAACGGCGTCTCACCCCATCGAGACGTCGCGTGCGATCATTTTTTTAATTTCAGAGTCCTGCTTCACTCCAGAGTACGAGTACATGATCGCGCCACAAAAATGAGTTCCGTCGTGCAATCTCTGAAATCCTAAATTGAATGCAGCGGGGTGGATGAAAGTGTATCGACAGCCTGGAAAAAACGGACAAACGGAGTGATTACTTTAATGCTGATTGTTGATGTTGCTACTATTAGGCCCTCCTGCTGGAATGATCTAATCAGGATCTGGCTTGACGGGGCGCAGCTCAATGAGGCGCGACCGAGCGCTCTGACCAGTAGACATATCTGTCCGGGCCAACCGCTGATTTTTAACCTCGAATGGGTACGAAGAGGATTGGTCGTGTGGGTGAGAGGGATGCTGGTTTCCATAGTAACGGTGCTCTCCCGTCTGCCCTCTCTTGCTGCCACTACGGAAGCGAAGTTTTCCGCTCCTGCCGAAAACAAAGCTACGGTAAAACCCATCTCTTTTTGACTCATGATTGGTCCGTCGTTCTTTTCTTTACCCCTTTTTTTGTGGTTTCACCTCCATTGCAATGTCCTCCATGTCATTTGGATGGGGTTTCTTTCACAGATGTATGGTTTCACTCTCCACACCCATCTTTTTTTTTTTTCATGTGTTGGTTTAAGGAGGCCGTTTTTGGGATTAAAAATGAGACAATGAGACATTTATGACAGGCAATTGGATGCATGGGATATAAACTATGTTGCCAAAACTATATTTGGTCACCTGCCTTGACTCACATATGTTAAAGGCCTACTGAAATGAATTTTTTTTATTTAAACGGGAATAGCAGATCCATTCTATGTGTCATACTTGATCATTTCGCGATATTGCCATATTTTTGCTGAAAGGATTAAGTAGAGAAAATCGACGATAAAGTTCGCAACTTTTGCTCGCTGATAAAAAAAAAACCTTGCCCCTACCGGAAGTAGCGTGACGTCACAAGCGGTAGTGCTGCTCACAATTCCCCGTCGTTTACAATGGAGCGAGAGATATTAGGAGCGAGAAAGTGACGATTACCCCATTAATTTGAGCGAGGATGAAAGATTCGTGGATGAGGAACGTTACAGTGACGGACTAGAATGCAGTTCAAGAGATATCTTTTTTCGCTCTGACCGTAACTTAGGTACAAGCTGGCTCATTGGAATCCACACTCTCTCCTTTTTCTATTGTGGATCACGGATTTGTATTTCAAACCACCTCGGATACTATATCCTCTTGGAAATGAGAGTCGAGAAGGCGAAATGGACATTAACGGTGACTTTTATCTCCACGACAATACATCGACGAAGCTCTTTAGCATGAGCTAACGTGATAGCATCTGTCTCAAATGCAGATAGAAACAAAATAAAATAAATCCCTGACTGGAAGGATAGACCGAAGATCAACAATACTACTATCAGGAGACACCGAACCAAACACTGGACATGTAAATACACGGTTAATGTGTATTCGACGCCTGTCGAAGCCTAGCAATGCTGTTGCTAATGACGCTAACTTAACAACGGGACCTCGTCAGAGCTATGATAAAAACATTAGCGCTCCACCTACGCCAGCCAGCCCTCCTCCGCTCATCAACACCCGTGCTCACCTGCGTTCCAGCGATCGACGATGCGGTCGGCGGCCCGGAGACGTAGGAAGTCCAACAAAGTCCTCCTTGTTGTGTTGCTACAGCCAGCCGCTAATACACCGATCCCACCTACAACGTTCTTCTTTGCAGTCTCCATTGTTCATTAAACAAATTGCAAAATATTCACCAACACAGATGTCCAGAATACTGTGGAATTTTGTCGAAGAAAACAGAGCTCTGTGTATTGTGTCCAAAAGGGTCCAAACACTTCCGTGGACCTCGCGACGTCACGCGCATACGTCATCCTCCAAAGGAGTTTTGAACCGGAAGTGTGGTGGGAAATTTAAAATGGCACTTTATAAGTTAACCCTGCAAAATAGACACTTCGCACCGACAACTTTCTTCTTTGCTTGCTCAGCTTCTTTCTCCATAATGCAATGAACAAATTGCAACAGATTCACCAACACAGATGTCCAGAATACTGTGGAATAATGAGATGAAAACAGAGCTATTTCGTATTGACTTCAATGGTGTCCGAATACTTCCGTTTCAATGATTGACGTCACGCGTATACGTCAACCCTCAGAGGCGTTTCGAACCGGAAGTTTAGCGGGAAATTTAAAATGTCACTTTATAAGTTAACCCGGCCGTATTGGCATGTGTTGCAATGTTAATATTTCATCATTGATATATAAACTATCAGACTGCGTGGTCGCTAGTAGTGGCTTTCAGTAGGCCTTTAAAGTTATGTTAAAGTACCAATTATTGTCACACACATTAGGTGTGGTGGAATTTGTCTTCTGCATTTGACCCATCCCCTTGTTCATCCCCTGGGAGTTAAGGGGAGCAGTGGGCAGCGCCCAGGAATCATTTTTGGTGATTTAACCCCCAATTCCAACCCTTGATGCTGAGTGCCAAGCAGAGAGGTAATGGGTCCCATTCTGGGGTTTGAACCCACAACCTACCGATCTCAGGGCGGACACTCTAACCCAGGGGTGTCCAAAGTGCGGCCCGGGGGCCATTTGTGGCCCGCAGGTCATTTTGTAACGGCCCCACGGCACATTTTAAAAATACGATTGAAAAAAATGAAAAACATGATAAGTGGTATAAAAGAGCAAACAGGTGAAATGTAACAAGAAAATGTCGCAATGTTGACTCTAATAACACAAAGCTGCCATGCAGGCTGTTTCTTTCTTTAAAAAATAATAATGAATCAAATTCAATGTCAATATGAATTATTGACCTATTCAAGGCTCCAATTACGTCACATTTGAGATATTTTTTTGGGGAAAATGTTGCATATTTTGTGTTTGCCATATGAAAAACGGAGCTGTTTTTTTTAAAGGGCCTAAAACGAACAAACGAAAAACATAAACAACAATAAAACATATAATTTACGGATAGATCTGAAGTTGATCTCGAGATTATTGTGTTAAAAGTAAACAGTAAAAAAAAAAAATATATATATTTTTTATAACTATTTGGATCCCCAATAATTTTAGTGTTGTTTGTTTTTAAGTGTCATTGCTCAAAAAATAATAATGAATTAAAATCAATGTTGTTATGAGTTATTGACCCTTTTAAGGCTCCGATTATTATATAATCTCAAATATTCCACTTAAAAATTGTATTGTGTGAAAATATTGCATATTTTGTATTTTTTCCATAAAAAAACAGGGTTTTCTTTGACAACAAGAGCATACAACTTAAATCTTTAAAACCGTTATATTGACAGATAGACCTAATGTTGATCTAGAGATTTAAAACTTGAATAATAATACAAATAATAATACTGAATAATGACACATTTTTAATATTTTTTTGACCACAACCCTTTGGGGTCCCCGGGATCAAGCCTGAGTGGAGGCCTAAATGTATATTTTTTATACATATATTGTATTGGTTTTTAAAATAAAAAATATCAAAATGGCCCCCCCGCTTGCTTTGATTTTTCAGAATGCGACCCTCAGTGGAAAAAGTTTGGACACCCCTGCTCTAACCACTAGGCCACTGAGTAGGTCTATGAACTTGAAGTGCCAGCCCATTCCTAACCCATAGGGTTCGGTATGACGTCGGTCCACCTTTTGCAGCTATTACAGCTTCAACTCTTCTGGGAAGGCTGTCCACAAGGTCGCGGAGTGTGTTTATAGGTATTTTCCACACTGTAAAAAAAAAAATCTACTGGCAGCTACGACTGCCAAACGAAAACCATAAAATTAAAGTAAAACATTGTAAACCAAATAATGATCAAAAACATATTTACAGAAATTTTCGTGAAACGTTTTGCGTAAAAATATCGTAATTTTACAGATTTTTACTAAATTATTAAGATCAACCACCTTTAATAAAGTGACGATGCAAACAGTTCTGCAGAAAAATACCTTTATTCTACAGAGTTTTTTCCAAATTATTACGATCAAACACCTTTAATGAAGTGACAATGCTGGCAGTTCCACAGAAAAATACTAGAGATGTCCGATAATATCGGTCTGCCGATAAATGATAAATGCGTTAAAATGTAATATCGGAAATTATCGGTATCGTTTTTTTTTTTTATTATCAGTATCGTTTTTTTTGTTTTTTGTTTTTTTTTGTTTTTTTTTATTAAATCCACATAAAAAACACAAGATACACTTACAATTAGTGCACCAACCCAAAAAACCTCCCTCCCCCATTTACACTCATTCACACAAAAGGGTTGTTTCTTTCTGTTATTAATATTCTGCTTCCTACATTATATATCAATATATATCAATACAGTCTGCAAGGGATACAGTCCGTAAGCACACATGATTGTGCGTGCTGCTACTCCACTAATAATACTAACCTTTAACAGTTAATTTTAAAAATTGTCATTAATTACTAGTTTCTATGTAACTGTTTTTTAAAAAATTTTACTTTCTTTTTTATTCAAGAAAATGTTTTTAATTTATTTATCTTATTTTATTTTATTCATTTTTTAAAAAAGTACCTTATCTTCACCATACCTGGTTGTCCAAATTAGGCATAATAATGTGTTAATTCCACGACTGCATATATCGGTTGATATCGGTATCGGTTGATATCGGTATCGGTAATTAAAGAGTTGGACAATATCGGCATATCGGATATCGGCAAAAAGCCATTATCGGACATCCCTAAAAAATACCATTATTTTACAGATTTTTTTCTGAATTGTTAAGATCAACCACCTTTAATAAAGTGACGATGCAAACAGTTCTGCAGAAAAATACCTTTATTTAGTTAGATTGTTAGTATGGACGTAGACTTTTATATAACAAGCTACATATTTAATGAAAGATAGTTACTGTAATTTTACTTTAATTTGAAAGTAATTTAAGAAAACAGAAAATGCTATGTATAATTAATTTGGTATTTTTCTGTAAAAAAAAATAGAAATATACATAGTTTGTCATTACTGGCATATTACTTAAAATAACAGGCGGATTGTTTATTTACAGATAATGTCTTCAATTCTACAGTTTTATAAACTATTAAAAAAAAATAGAAAAATGACAGTAGAAATTTAGAGTAAATTAACCATAAAAATAGGTTTTTTTTATACAGTGCACCATTCTTCCAAAAGCGCATTGGTGAGGTCACACACTTATGTTAGTTCGAGAAGGCCTGGCTCTCAGTCTCCATTCTAATTCATCCCAAAGGTGTTCTCTATCTGGTTCAGGTCAGGACTCTGTGCAGGCCAGTCAAGTTCATCCACACCAGACTCTGTCATCCATGTTTTTATGGACCTCGCTTTGTGCACTGGTGCACAGTCATGTTGGAAGAGGAAGGGGCTCGCTCCAAACTGTTCCCACAAGGTTGGGAGCATGGAATTGTCCAAAAATGTTTTGGTATCCTGGAGCATTCAAAGTTCCTTTCCCTGGAACTAAGGGGCCAAGCCCAACTCATCATTTGGATGGGTGGCCAAATACTATTGGCAATGTAGTGTATATTTCCCATATATTTCTCAGCCCATAAAAATCTCCCACTCAAGAGGACTAAGGTACCCCAAAGGAACCTTACTCCTCTTATTTCCTCCTCTTGCACCTCCCGTAATTTCTTTCTGTTTTTGTTCCAGACTCTGAGAACACAGAAGATGAGACCACTGAGCCCCAGGTGGAACCCAAAGGAGGGGCAGGGAGGCACCATGAAAAGGGCGCCCGAAAAGGACCTTCAGGTATGTATGCCGACATTTCAACACTTATACACAATAGAGACCAAATGTAATCTGGAAAATAACAAATTGTATACATTTCAAATAAAAAAACTAAATAGAAGGTATATAATTGTGTGACTATGAGGACTCTATGAAACCAATGAATGAATGCTTATTAAGAGAGAGCAAATAAATAACAACATAAACAACCATCTTTAATCCAACACTAGCCCTAATCTTACATAATTTTGATGATTTTTTAATTTTTTTATTAATTTGTTGTTGTTACGTGTACAGGAGGAAGGAGACGGCGCAGACAGGAGGGATGTCGTTTAGCTCTAGGTTTATTAATATATATACTGTTGCGTCGACCAGCATTCCTCCAATGGGGAATTCAAATTGCTGGTCTCTCCCAGATTCTTTTTATGGCAATACACTGATGTTTATATTCAATCTCCAGGCAATAGTTGGTATTTTGTAGTTTATTCTCAAAGCTTAGAGGACAAAACTGAGACCAACCCAGCACCCAAGCGTTCCCTAGCCCGGTCCAGATCGGTCTCCCCTCCACCTCCTGTCCCCCCAAGCTCAGCACTGCCCTGTGCTCCTTATCTAAGGAATGTTATGGCAGTCTCAACAGCGCTCTGCCTGTCTACTCAAGGACACTCGAATCCAAGCACTTTGTACCACACGAGACATTAGCTGATGTAAATATGACTATAGGAGTTTTAGAAAGAAGTAACACTTAAATATGGATATGATTCTGATCTGCTTCCATCAATACTTAATATATATAAATAATAAATGAAAAGTGTGTGTACTAATCCAAAATGTGTGCGTTTATATGTAGAGATTAGCTGTAGTGTGTTACCGGTAGTGTTGAACGAGAGGCGCGGAAGTCCAATAGGGGCGAGGCAGGCTCGTAGGTCCGTGAGCACATGCAGGAAGGGGCAATAGCGAGGCGTCAAAAGTCCGTGTCCAGGCTGGAGGTCGAGATCCGAGATGCAGCCGGGGAACCAGAGGGAAGGTGGGGAGACGAGACACACATCTCGTGACGTGGGAACGAAGGCAGGCTGCAGAGAGGCGACAAGGAGGACACGAGACAAATAAACACGACGGGGGAGAAAACACTGAGAGAGAAACGAATGCCTAGAGCTAGACGGGTTTGGTTTACTGTACAGGACAGGTAGCTACGTTCTGGCCCGGGATAGCAGGTTGTGCTGGCTTATGGAGGCAGGTCTCATCATCAGGTTTAGGTGTGTTGATTGCCGGTGATGGATTGCAGCTGCTTGCTGCAGCCGGACTGGCACGCGCCTGGCAGCGCACACATGAATGTGCACTGACGTGCGCCCGGGCCGTGGCAGTTGTGTTCCAATTCAACTAAACTAACATTACTGGACTTATTTAAAATACTTTTGGCACACCTGTCAATATCTGTCTAATCCAGTGCTATTCAACAGGTGGCCTGGGGGCCAAATCCGGCCTGGGATTGACACCAGACCGTAAACTCAGTTCAAAAAAACTTGGAAGAGACCATTATTTTGGCAGCCGATTCCTAAAAACACTGTCATATGTCATATGAATAATCTTTGAATAGCTTCTTTTTAAAACAACATAAAAACATGTGAAGTGAGTTGGAATTATGGGAATTCTGATTACAGAAAATGTGAAATTACAGGAAAAACTGGAATTTTTACTGGTATGTGAAGAAATAAGTCTGAAAGTCCTGAATGAGGTGAACATTTCAATACTGTATTAGTATTCAATCAATCAATCAATCAATCAATCAATCAATTAATCAATCAATGTTTATTTATATAGCCCTGAATCACAAGTGTATCAAAGGGCTGCGTAACCACCCTCTTTAATAAAGAGGGTGGTGAAGCACAGTATGGAGGTATTTGGGAGGCACCACGCTGCAAGTGTTGCTTTAAAACAGCCTCGCCAAATGTGACGATTAGTATTACCAGCGTTGCTTCAAACATAGGTAAACATTTAAATAATAAGCATTCAGATCTGCACAAGGAGTTATAAAGAGTGACAGGTAATAATGTAGTTGATACACCTGTCCTGCTGTTTGGCTCCGGTGCAGACCGGAGTCGAGGAGCACAGGGAAGACCTTCCTTCCAGGGAGGATGTTTTCGTGGGGGGGGGGGGGGGGGGCACACCCTTCACTTTACCCAGCAATGGGTCTGCTAAGCTCCGCTTTTGGGTCAGAATGACGAGGCCGCCGATTCGTGACAATCTGGTTGCTTCATAATTAGTTTTGCAGGACACAACCGGACCCGTTCATCAGTTTACTGCGCAGTGCACACGCTCCCTCTTTCTCTTTCTTCTTGCCCACTCACTCACTGGCGTCACTCAGACAACAGGTTACCATTCTCACAAACACTATAAGTTAACCAGCTCTCCTGCTGTGCACATATAGATACATAACATGTAAATACGTAGACACACACATAGCTGCTTGGATTGATGTCAAATATTAGCGGAGTTAAGACCGCCCATCTAGCGTCAACTAATGCAAGGGTAACGACAGAATTTTGTAACAAATTGCTACAATTTGTGTTATATCTTTAACAAATTTGTCTTTTACCTGCTACGTGGCTTATCTGTGAACATTTATCCATAGTTTTGTTTTAAGTACTTACTAATAATTGTATTTTTCTTAAAGCACGGATCAGGATTGGCAACCATAAATCATGAAGCATTTAATATAATGTCAATAAAAATTTTGGTAACACCTTAGTATGGGGAACATATTGTAAGTAACAAAGACTTAATTTAGAGTTATTTGTTATCGTTAGGGTTAGGGTTAGAGGGTTAGGGTTAGGGTTAGGGTTAGGGTTAGGGTTAGGATTAGGGTTAGAGGGTTAGGGTTGGGGTTGGGGTTAGGGTTGTTGTATAATAAGGCCATGCAGAATAAGGCATTAATAAGTACTAAATAATGACTAAATAAGAGCCAATATGTTACTAATTTGCATGTTAATAAGCAACTAATTAATGGTGAATATATTCCCCATACTAAAGTGTTAGCAAACCAAACCAAAACTTGAAGTTTACCTGCACGTCCAAAGTGAGTCAGCCTCAACCCAGGCTTGGAACTGGCTCAGGTTACTCAGCTATCACTAACAATAACTTGAGTCAAAAAGAAGTCGGGAAAATCATCGGTTTACTCATGATGTACACACCTTCACACGGTTCTATCTGTCCATCCAGGAGAGGGGGATCGGATGATGGACTATAACCCCGATGGTTCCGATCGCCAGTCCACACTTCCGGGCTCGTACGACCCAATTGTAGAGCGGGAGCTCCGGACGCTGAACTCTCGACCCCCAGGGCCCAACATGGACCCCACAAACCCATCCAGGCAAGCGCTTGGCAGCGGTCCTGCAGAAGGCCCCCTGCCTGTCCGTCACCTGGGTGTTGAGCCACTGATCCGGGCGTCTCACGCTAACCTTGCGCGCCCCATTCAAGGGTCAGAGGAAAGTGTTTCTGTAGGCAGCGACTACTACGGCAGCATGTTCAGCCTCTACCGGGGGAGAACATTCTCCATGCCCTTATAGAAGATTCCAAAGTATCCTCCAACCCAAATTTTGAAAAGACGTTCAAGCCAAGCCACACATTCCCCGTAAACCCAACTAGCAAGAATGAGTCGTCTTGTTAGCATTGCTCTGAGTTCTTTTCATTTACATTAGTTTTGGCGCCACACTTTCCTTTGACTTGATGTTGCTGTGACTTCTTCTTAACCCTTACATGTTACAAAGGCACTGACATTGTTTCTTTGGACTGTGAGTTCTTTTGCTGCACGTGAACCGGACCCTCACCTTTCTACAAACACTTTTTACGCTTGCAGTGGCATGAGTGAGTTTCTGACCTTGATCTAAGTTACTATTAGCATGAACACAACTTTCTAATAGGGTTTCCCTTCGAGGCATGACCTTTTTTGTATTTGACATTTTCCAAGTCAAGATGTAACAGTTTATTTTTCACTTCACCACATTCAGATAACATTTTTGACCCATTGCCATATAAAGCCATACATGTGGCTCCTTTTAACTTTGTTACTATGTCATCTGTGATTGTCTGGTGTGTTCCAACTGAAAAAACTAGCAAAATGCAAGAATATTGCAACAAAGTGACACAGACAGATGTTTGTTCCTTCCAAAACTTCTGGTATCTCTAAAGGACATCTAACTAAATGCCTCGTTTCCCTCCAACCCTCATCCCTTCAGGACTCAAAACGATGAAGAAATATATGGGAGTTTCTCCCATGCGCCTCTGACCTCTCCTCAACCACCTCCCATCACACACATAAACCACACCAACGCCTCAAATCCAGGCGAGAATCAACCCAGACCTCCAAATGATTCAGATAAGGCTTCCAAACTGGCTCGTGCAGGGCCAAAGATCTCTGACAAGGTCCGGGCTTTTGAGGAGCGAAGGTTGAGTGTGGATCTGCCGGACCTTGTTGGATCTATTCCAGGGCTGGATTGTAGGGAAAAGAACAAGGAAGCCACACAAAAACGGACCGCCTTCAAGCAACGAGCCTCCTCTCTGGAGGACAACAACAGCTTCTCACAGCGCGTTCAGAGCTACCAGAACAAGTTCACGGAGGAACTGGACAGGATTAAAAAGCTCGTTAGAACAGACATAAAAAAGGCATATTCTACTGAGCAGCTACCACGGAAAGATTGTTTGATGACAAGCAAGGTGGAGCCCATCCCTCCAGAGGTGGTTAAAAAACTGGAGGCAAGGCGAGATCTGGAAGGAACTCGGGCCTGGGAGGCTGGCAGACCGCAAACTAAAGTTTCTAAAAGAGCGAAGCCAAGCCCAAAGAAAAACACAGCACATTACTCATCGCAAGGCAGCACTGGGAATAATAGTGTTGCCATGGAGACAGCACCAGTTCACCAGTTGCCAGGGCAACCATTGACAACAGCCAAGACCGGGCTCATCAGGTTTGAAGGGAGAAACATCTATTGACGAAGGTGTTAGACTATAAAATGACTCAGTTTTTCTTTGTGTTTGAATTCAGGGAAACCACACAGAGTTCTTCACACACTCTCGTTGCCGCCTTACCAGAACACCGATCTGCTTCACGCAAGGACAAGGACAGATCCCACAGTCCGACAGGAAAAAGAGCGTTGCCGGTCACGGTGAGGGAAGCCGGGTCGCAGTATCCAGCCAAGCCCCCGAGGCTCACCCCGTCACCCACGCCTTCCACCAGCCCACACCTGAAGAGATGCAAGGCCATTCCCGCCATCCTGGTGGAAGATGAAACCGTCCCGACTGAACATGATGAAAGTGAAATGGGGAGGAAGGAGGAGAAACGTGACAAAGGCAAGATCGGTCACTCTGAAGAAGGTAGATCTCACCTCTCTTATAACCGATTTTATAAACCAAAAGAGTTTCCTGATTTCAGGGTCTCTGTTGGTTTCAACATGTCAAATTTAAGACTTTTTAGGACTTTTTTAAGACCATCTTGAAAATAATTTAAGACTAAGTAAAATCAGAGGTTCAGAATTAATTTTAAGTATATGAATTAATTCAAATATTGTAACAGCCAATTTTCAGATTTGCCATAAAAGTGTTTTCTTGCAAAAGGTGCAGTGTGCTTCTGTCAGGCTTGGTCAAAAATAGGACTCAGATGCAGAGTGGGGAACAATCCGGCAGGCTTTTATTTTGAATGCTACTTTTCACCTCCAGAGACAGGGCAATTCAACAATGGCTATAATCTGACAAACTAGCCGAAAAGGTTCCACAAAAAGGGAACAACCGAAAATCAAAAATATCAATCGTGAACTATACTTAGCGCAGAATATAACTATGAAATGCATCAATAACAAAAAACGCTCCAAAAGGAAGAAGAAACAATGGCTATAAAACTTCTTCACTGTTTCTTTGTAGAAAATTAGTTAACAGAATTTCCCTCAAAAACTTTGAAAAAGAAGGAACTGTAAGAATAACTGAAACTCACCACTTTGACTGCAAAACTATATAACCAAAATCCCTCTGCTGAAGAGGAGAAAATGAAACTCAAAATACCAACAAGGGAATTCAGGATCAGGATACTGTTGCGTTGACCAGATGTTCCTCCAGGGAATTTAAGTTTCTGGTCACTCCCAAGTTCTTTTTATGGCACATAAGCTGAAATTTAAATTGATCACCAGGCAGTAGTTGGTATTTTGTGGTTTATTCTCAAAGCTTTGACAATAATGAGACCAGCCTTGCATAACCCATTCAGATGCGTGGCTCCCCCCGGTCTGCCTCGCTTCCCCCTTCACGTTCTCTCCTACCCCCCTCTCTCCCTCCCTCCTCCCCACCTCGTTGTTATGTCTACTGTTTGCATTCCAATGCTTCAAGGCCTACACACAGTACTATGTAGACTGAACTGGAAAAACACTAGCTGTCTTGTAATATAACTATGGAAGTAAAGAAGTAACACTTAAATATGGATTAATGTAAAAAATCTGGTTCCCTCAATACTCAAAAGCGAGACGAGACAAGGCTTGGGCATGAAGCTGGAGATGCACGAGCCAACGAGACATTCTGGCACAGAACAAAGGGAGGCGTGGGCTTATAAGACACATGGGGGTAATGGGGAACAGGTGGAAACAATCAGGGATCAGGGATGACTTGAGACTGATGACACTTAAGGAAGGGCAAGTGAACTGAAACGAGAGGAGAGTTACTTTTCAAACTAAGACATGAAATTCACATGACCGCGGTGTGACAGCTTCATGTAACATCAACATCAGCAATGCCAGTGTGCATGTGGACCAACGTTCCCTCTGAGGTGCGCGCCTGCGCAATTGCGCACTGCTCAAGCGTCCTCTGCGCACAGCAAATATATGCCGCGCACCAAATCAAATCCCATCTGAATTCTAAACAAAATAAACACATTTATTATGTGTAATTTTGCAATGCAACTCTGAGTGACAGCGACAACAAGCGGCCCTAACGGTGTTCGCCAACACCGTTCAATTATTGTAACGTCTATCGAGATGCTTCGAGGACAGGAATTATATTGATCACTTTATTGAGCAAAACTGTTTATATTGGGCCATAACCACACCAAAAACATGAGTAAAAAACTTCTATCTCGAAAAACTAGTCATTTTCTGCCGTACAAACCAGGCCAAAACCAACTTGTCATCTGTCACCAACACGCATACCACTAAACCGCTGGTGCGTTTATGGCCACACAAAAAGTCGGACAACTCAAACCCCACACAAAGTTACACTATGACTCCTCAGTCATACGTGTGCTTATTCTACTGTCATTTATTATTAATGTTAATTTATTGATATTAATTATGGAAATGCTGTTACTAGAGAAAGTTACAGGAATGCACACTTCATCCTATGCTTACATTTCATTGTGCAACATGAGGATGTTTAAGGGGAACTAAATGTGATCTCTGAAAGGGCTACAAATGATTTCCAAAGCAGGACCCCCACCCAGACATATTGTACAACACTAATCCATAGCTTATGAAAAACAAGATTTCTTTTATTTTCATTACAAGTGGGCCAAATCACTAATATTACTAAATAATCTCATGAAAATGACTCCTCTCATTTGAGTGTTATTATAAAAGATTGGTTTGAGACAGGTGTGCTGCTCACATGTGCACCACTGAATGCTCAGGGAGTTTTTGTGTTTGCTCACACACATGAACAATTAGAGGGAACATTAATGTGAACATCATCTAAATTCAAGACAAGAAAAAATAGACAGAATATTAAAGAAGTCTTTTCCTTTTGTATCCCAGGCATATCACCTGACGGTGACGAGGGAGCTGAGCCACCAAGATTTAAGACGCCACTTAAAGACACCATTGCACCCTGCAGCTCCAAGGTCACGCTGACATGCACAATCCGTGGCAAACCACCCCCTACAGGTACAGCCCAGGACTGCACTTGAATGCAAATAAGCGCAGGTCAGGAAATCTCTTGAGGAATATTTCATGCTCTCTTCCTCAGTGAGGTGGACAAAGAACAGCGAGGATATCCGAAACGATTCCCTCCGCGTGGTCAAGGCCGAGGGCCACAAGCATAGTCTGGTGATCAGGTGTAGTGGGTCCAGTGATGCGGGATGGTATTATGTGACAGCTGTCAACGCAGCAGGCAAAGCTTCCTGTAAGGCGACTCTCCACATCCTGTCAGGTGAGGACGGAAATGACTGGCTGAGACATTAGTTTCAGGATTGTTGTGGTCTTGACACTGGCCGTTAAGACGGTGTTTGACAAGATGAATGAAACTCACCTTCAAATCCTCACAGTATTCCAAAATGCACATTAAAGTCAGATAATTGAAACAATAAAGTTAGGTTAGGTTGGCAATGATGCAGTGATTTGTAGATAGTCCATACCAAACCTTACAACACGAACACTTTCATCATTTTGATCAAATGGCACATATTTTAAAGTACCAATGATTGTCACACGCACACACTAGGTGTGGCGGAATTATTCTCTGCATTTGACCCATCACCCTTGATCGCCCCCTGGGAGGTGAGGGGAGCAGTGGGCAGCATCATTTTTGGTGATTTAACCCCCAATTCCAACCCTTAATGCTGAGAGGTAATGGGTCCCATTTTTATAGTCTTTGGTATGACTCGGCCGGGGTTTGAACTCACGACCTACCGATCTCAGGGCGCACACTCTAACCTTTCTACATATTGTTGATCATGAATTCAGTTAGCATGGATGCAAATTTACATGGGCACCCCAAATACACAACAATAGGTACATACAGGTAATAAAAGTTGATTTTGCATAATACGACCCTTTTAAAGGTTTATTCACTTTTGTGCGGCACTATACTGTGTATAGGCAGGTCCCTCTTAAGGATAATTTCAAGATAATGTATTCTGGTTACATAATCTGTGTTTATCTAAACCAAAGTCTCCAAACTACGGCCTGCGGGCCGGATACGTTCCGCCAGCGTCCAAAATCCAGCCCGCGGGAAGTCCCAAATTAAAAATAAATAAATAAATATATATATATATATATATATATATATATATATATATATATATATATATATATATATATATATATATATATATATATATATATATATATATATATATATATATATATATATATATATATATATATATATATATATATATATATATATATATATATATATATATATGTGCATATTGTATTTTTATTTTTTTATTTTTTTTATTTAAAAAATAAAATAAATAAAAAATAAATAAATAATTAAAATAAAATAATAAATATATATGTATATATATATACTTATTTTTTATTAATTAATATTTTTTTTTTAAATAAAATAAATAAAAAATAAAAAAAAATATATATGTATATTTTATTTGTTATTTTTATTTTATTTTTTTATTTTTTTATTTAAAAAATAAAATAAATAAATAAATAAAAATAAATAAATAAATACAATAAAATAATAAATATATATTTATATATATTTATTTATTTATTTTTATTTTTTTAATTTAAAAAATAAAATAAATAAATAAATAAAATATTTTATTTTTTATTTTTTTTATTTTTTATAATTATTTTTAAAATGTGTCCTTTCTAATCCATTTTCTACCGCTTGTTACTCTCGGGGTCTCTTAGCCGCAAAGGGAAATCATATTGTCTAAAAATGCAAATTTACCATCGATAATGTGATATCATCGCACTCGCACAGCAAGTTAGCTCTTTCAGTCAATTAGTGCGCAAGGATTTGATAAAAAATCCCCTGAAGAGCAGGGAAACCTGCGAAACAGGCTTGTAGGGATGAAATAGCCTCTGTGTTTTTTCCTGACCTCACGTTTTTTTCGCTGTACCCTGGTAGTGAGCACTGTATAACGGATAAACCACAGAAACCTTGACTATATATATATATATATATATATATATATATATATATATATATATATATATATATATATATATATATATATATATATATATATATATATATATATATATATATATATATATATATATATATATATATATATATATATATATATATATATATATGTATACCTTTTTCTTATTTTATTTTTTTATTTTTATTTTTTTTTGGCACAGCCAATATGGGCATCCACATCAACTATATGATTTGCCTGAGAAGCTGGACAGGACAAAAATAAAAAATAAAAATCCAAAATCCAAAAAAAAATCAAATAAATAAAAATAAATTTGATAAAAAATCCCCTGAAGAGCAGGGAAACCTGCGAAACAGGCTTGTAGGGATGAAATAGCCTCTGTGTTTTTTCCTGACCTCACGTTTTTTTCGCTGTACCCTGGTAGTGAGCACTGTATAACGGATAAACCACAGAAACCTTGACTATATATATATATATATATATATATATATATATATATATATATATATATATATATATATATATATATATATATATATATATATATATATATATATATATATATATATATATATATATATATGTATACCTTTTTCTTATTTTATTTTTTTATTTTTATTTTTTTTTGGCACAGCCAATATGGGCATCCACATCAACTATATGATTTGCCTGAGAAGCTGGACAGGACAAAAATAAAAAATAAAAATCCAAAATCCAAAAAAAAATCAAATAAATAAAAATAAAAAAATAAAAAAATAAAAAAATAAAAAACTTTTTTTTTAACCCAATGCGGCCCCCAAATCAAAAAGTTTGGGGACCCCTGATTAGATCTCTCAAACAGCAGTTACTGTACTTCCAATCTGTTCCAACTGCTGGCATTGAAAATAATTGATTATTTTAAATTACACCAACTAAAATTTTACCTGAGTTATTTTACTCTCACTGTGCTTCTTGTTGGCGAATAAGAGTTGTTTTCACACATCTGCCACTCCTTCAATGTCAACTTCGGGATCAGCGACGCGTTTCATTCGACACGTTGCGCGGCTGCCGTTCATTTCGGAGCGTTACTTAAAGTGATTTGACAAAATGCGACGTTGTGCATAAAAAGCGGGGTATGGTTGAATTTATGCAAATTGGTACATTGGACTTAGTGGTCCGTCCTTTTGTCTGATTATAGTAACAGGCCTTGCGGGACATCAGCATCCCCTCATTGCAGTGGCGGTTACCATGGCAACCCATTTCATCCTTCAAAACCAGTTCGAAAGGCAGATTCGCTCGTTCAAACGAAAGCACGTGTCACGTCTGGCTTTCAGGATGCGGACGTAGGAGAGATATTCAATCTCGTAAAGCAAATGTGTTTAGATTGCGTGTCCACTCTGCTCATGCATGACGGACAGCCCCGCTTTTATACACAAATGCAATTCAGTGTCGCCATCAGCTTGAGCCTGCGTTGCCATATTAGGGCACCGAGTCCACCTTGTCAGTGTATTTTTAGCCGCCCTCTTCTTCTTGGGGGTAAATGCACTCTGCCTTGTGTCCCTGTTTGAGCCTTTTATCGCACTGGATGTTCTCCAGGCAGCGTAGGCTAACATCATCTGCAGGAAGCATGGCCCCAATAGCTTTGTTTCTAATGTTTTATTGTTTTGGAAGATCAATATAAATTGCACAATAGACAGCAGCAGCGTGGGCGTCACAATGTCGGGAACGTTGGAGGCTTTATGTACTGGCAACAGCAGGCTTGGATGTGTGCAGCAGCAGCTTTACACGAGTTGGCAGGTTTACTTAAATACCCCAAGGAGTATTCATCCCCTGCAGACGCAGCTCAGAAAGCTGACTCTTGGTAGGTTGCTGCATTTCAGTTAGATCTTTATTGTTCTTTCTATTTTATGATCAATGATACCGTGACCTACCTTGATTTTTGTACTGTTAGATTTCTGTAGCATTACCGTAGTTTTACTGTTTCTTCCAGTTGGGAAAATATATGTTTTGTTAAGTTGGATTTGCTGTTAAATGCACGCAAAATCAGATTAATATGTGACTGAAATCTAATTTAATAGGCAATATCTGATATACTCTGTGTAAATAGGGGTGGGCCATACTGGGAATGTTGCTATCAGGACGATCCCAAGTGAATACAGGGCTAGTATCGCCCGATATTATGAATTTAATGTCATAACCCATTGAATCAATTGGTAAATGTACCCCTTTATGACTATGATAGCACAGGAACAATATGCTATTGAATAAAACATGTTTTTATAACTGAGTGCCACGATGCAAAACGTAAGTATGTTACGCACGGTTTTTAAGAAAAACATTAACAGTGCAAAAGAACAAAAAAAAAAACGCTCAAATGCGACAAAAATGTGAATACAAAAATGACAATAGAACAACATCTGTTCAGTTCACTTTATTCTATTTTACTCCGGACATGCAATCCTGATTACATGTGTGCACAAACTAAGATTACCAGCTTTCATTTCGACAAAAGGAGTAGGAAGAAGCACAGTTTATTAAATGCCACCCTGTCTCCACATCACAACAATCCTATATATATATATATATATATATATATATATATATATATATATATATATATATATATATATATATATATATATATATATATATATATATATATATATATATATATATATATATATATATATATATATATATATATATATATATATATATATATTTATATATATATATATATATATATATATATATATATTTATATATATATATATATATATATATATATATATATATATATATATATATATATATATATATATATATATATATATATATATATATATATATATATATATATATATATATATATATATATATATATATATATATATATATATATATATATATATATATATATATATATATATATATATATATATATATATATTATTTAGGTCAGGAAAAAATACAGAGGCTATTTCATCCCTACAAGCCTGTTTCGCGGGTTTCCCAGGCAAACCTTGACTATATATATATATATATATATATATATATATATATATATATATATATATATATATATATATATATATATATATATATATATATATATATATATATATATATATATATATATACATATATATTTATATATACTTGTCCAGGGTGTTCCCCGCCTACCGCCCAATTGTAGCTGACATAGGCTCCAGCACCCCCCGCTACCCCGAAGGGGACAATCGGTAGAAAATATATATATAAGGTTAAGGTTAAGAACCACTGCCTTAAAATAAGTGCACTTTTCTTGATAGAAAAAAAAAATAGACCTTTTTGCTCAATATGTTGAAAAATATTCTTAAATGAAGTAAATGCTAGTGCCATTATCTTGACATAATGATATGCGCTCGGCATTACATTTCTTGAAACCAGCAAACTTATACTAAAAACTCATTTATTGTTCTTAATGGAAAGGCAACAAGGCAAGCGCTTGTTACTCTCGGGGTCTCCTAGCCGCTCAGGCAGATCATATTGTCTAAAAATGCATTTTTCCATGGATAACATGACATCATCGCGCCAAGTGCGTGCTCTTTCAGTCAATTAGTGCGCATATATACAGCCCGGCCCACATTTTTTTAATTGTAATTTGGAAGAATTTATCTGAATGTGCATGAACTATTTCTGCTCAAAATTGTTTGAAATGTTAAATGTTTAAATATTAACTGTCAGTTTACTGTACTGTGCCAACTGTACTACTGTATGAGTACCTATTTTCTATTGTTTCATTGAAAATAAATGGGGACATTAAACATTAAAACATGTTTTAAGTATGAGACACATTTGTGTCAAATTAATGATTTTTTTTTTCATGCTTGAAATAAAAAATGATTACTTTAAAAAAGTAGTTGTATACTTGTGAGTGTTGATGACACAGCTTTGCAACAGTTGATATTCTAGTTTCAAGCACGTTTTACTCAATATAGGTCATCAAATCTCAGCAACAAGCTGTAATATCTTACTGAGATCATTTAGGACCAAAACACTTAAAACAAGTAAAACACTCTAACATAAAATCTGCTTAGTGAGAAGAATGATCTTATCAGACAGAAAATAAGCAAATATCACCCTTATTTGAGATATTTCATCTTACTTAGATTTCAGTTTTTGCAGTATATAGTGTGCATGCTGCACACAACTAAATTGGTAAAGGAATGTAATCAAAGCTGACAGGACCTACTGGTTCTGCCATGTTTGAAGATGAATAATTAAAGTGTGGCATTTTCATGAACCCAATAAGTGACTCGAAAAAAACAGCATGTTTGAAATTAAAACCAGTTTCAAACATGACATCTCATATTCCTCCAGAGCCATGCAAGAGGTCAGTCAGGTCCCCGGAAGCCGGAAGCCCCACCCACCTATCCGATAATGAGTACATGAACCTGAAGGAGGAGGTGATGGAACACAATCAAGACGCTCCTGCTCTGACCAAAAGTGTCAACTTCAAGGAGCCTCCCTATTTCCAGGTGGGAGAATTGCTGAGCTGAAAGGAACATACAGCAAATACGCTAAATGATGTCTCACACAGGTGGGGCCGTGTGACCAAACAGTGATGGAGGGCCAGGATGTTGTCATCTCAGTCAAAGTCACAGGGCAGCCCAAACCTACACTTCACTGGTAAGATAAGTTATTTTTAAACACAATGACCAGACATGACCCTCGGTTTCATTATCAGACCACATCATGTTTTGCCGACACAGGCTGAAGGACAACGCTCCGGTGAAGACGGCAGGACGCTTCTCCGTGCAGGAGACGGACTCCGGTTCCAGCGAGATGAAAATCATCTCAGCAAAGAGGTCGGATGCGGGGCTCTACATTTGCAAGGTTGTCAACCAGAGCGGAATAAAACAGGAAGAGTGCAGAGTGGAGGTCAAAGGTGAGCGATCCAAAAATCTCCTTTCTCGTACTCGTGACCTACAGTCGTGGTCAAAAGTTCACATACACTTGTTGTCAGGTTCAAACACCGATGACATTTATTAAACAAGAAAAGAAGCAAAGAATCAAACAGAGACAGGATTCAATTTGGACTCAATATTGAGGAGAGACGCGGCGACTGTACTCTCTGGACAGTCTTTTCAACACGCTCTGACGAAAAAGGTTTACGTTTACTCCGTGTTTACACAACAACATCTGCTTCCAAAGGATTGGGGGATATGTAAACGGCTCTTGTTTTTGGTCACATTGAAAACAAAAGACGAAGATGCCTCGGGCTTGGGTTAGTCCTGGATTCAGCTTAGGCAGGTCTTCGATGACAATAGATAACCCCTCCCGATGACAATAGATAAACCCCTCCCGTCTCATGCCATCGTACACGGCGGAATTTTCCAAGCCTTTGACTTGGTGGAACAAAGACAGCCTCTTGTCTGTTCATTGGGAACTCAGGGAACGGAAAGTTATTGGATAATTTACATACAATGTTTCTGACATTTGTAAAGAACATCATGTCATGGCTGTCTTGAGTTTCCAATCATTTCTACAACTCTTATTTTTTTGTGATAGAGTGATTGGAGCACATACTTGTTGGTCACACAAAACATTCATGAACAGCTCAATTCAATGTAGTGGATCTAACATAATAGTGTGAGAGTCCAGTTTATAGTGGATCTAGCATAATAGTGTGAGAGTCCAGTTTATAGTGGATCTAGCATAATAGTGTGAGAGTCCAGTCCATAGTGGATCTAGCATAATAGTGTAAGAGTCCAGTCTATAGTGGATCTAGCATAATAGTATGAGAGTCCAGTCCATAGTGGATCTAGCATAATAGTCTAAGAGTCCAGTCTATAGTGGACCTAACATAATAGTGTGAGAGTCCAGTTTATAGTGGATCTAACATAATAGTGTAAGAGTCCAGTCCATAGTGGATCTAACATAATAGTGTGAGAGTCCAGTTTATAGTGGATCTAACATAATAGTGTGAGAGTCCAGTCCATAGTGGATCTAGCATAATAGTGTGAGAGTCCAGTCCATAGTGGATCTAGCATAATAGTGTGAGAGTCCAGTCTATAGTGGATCTAGCATAATAGTGTGAGAGTCCAGTCCATAGTGGATCTAGCACAATAGTGTGAGAGTCCAGTCTATAGTGGATCTAGCATAATAGTGTGAGAGTCCAGTCCATAGTGGATCTAACATAATAGTGTGAGAGTCCAGTCCGTAGTGGATCTAGCATAACAGTGTGAGAGTCCAGTCTATAGGGGATCTAGCATAATATTGTGAGAGTCCAGTCCATAGTGGATCTAACATAATAGTGTGAGAGTCCAGTCCATAGTGGATCTAACATAATAGTGTGAGAGTCCAGTCTATAGTGGATCTAGCATAATAGTGTGAGAGTCCAGTCCATAGTGGATCTAGCATAATAGTGTGAGAGTCCAGTTTATAGTGGATCTAACATAATAGTGTGAGAGTCCAGTTTATAGTGGATCTAGCATAATAGTGTGAGAGTCCAGTCCATAGTGGATCTAGCATAATAGTGTGAGAGTCCAGTTTATAGTGGATCTAACATAATATTGAGAGTCCAGTCCATAGTGGATCTAACATAATAGTGAGAGTCCAGTCCATAGTGGATCTAACATAATAGTGAGAGTCCAGTCCATAGTGGATCTAGCATAATATTGTGAAAGTCCAGTCCATAGTGGATCTAACATAATATTGTTAGAGTCCAGTCCATAGTGGATCTAACATAATAGTGAGAGTCCAGTCCATAGTGGATCTAACATAATAGTGAGAGTCCAGTCCATAGTGGATCTAACATAATAGTGAGAGTCCAGTCCATAGTGGATCTAACATAATAGTGAGAGTCCAGTCCATAGTGGATCTAACATAATAGTGAGAGTCCAGTCCATAGTGGATCTAACATAATAGTGAGAGTCCAGTCCATAGTGGGGCCAGCAGGAGACCATCCCAAGCAGAGACAGGTCAGTAGCGCAGAGATGTCCCCAACCGAGCGGTCCACTCCGGGTCCCGACTCTGGGTGGATCTAGAATGGCCTTCCCAAAGTCCTGACTTAAACGTGTGGACAATGCTGAAGAAACAAGTCCATGTCAGAAAAACCAACACATTTAGCTGAACTGCACCAATTTTGTCAAGAGGAGTGGTCAAACATTCCAGCAGAAGCTTGTGGATGGCTACCAAAAGTGCCTTATTGCAGGTAAACTTGCCAAGGGACATGTAAGCAAATATTAACATTGCTGTATGTATACTTTGGACCCATTTTCAGTAGACCCATAATAAATTCATAAAAGAACCAAACTTCATGAATGTGGTGTGACCAACAAGTATGTGCTCCAATCACTCTATCACATAAAAATAAGAGTTGTAGAAATGATTGTAAACTCAAGACAGCCATGACATGATGTTCTTTACAAGTGTATGTACACTTTTAACCACGACTGTATTACTGAGAGTTTGTTTGCTCTGCCCATTCATCAGGTGCAGCACAGACCAACTTGAAAATTAAGCAGGATATCAAAGACGTGACAGTAAGGGGCGGTGAGTCGGCCATGTTTGAATGCCACGTTGCAGGGCCCCCGGACATGGATGTGGATTGGTTGTCCAACGGGAAGCTGATCCAGCCGGCATTGCTCAACTGCAAGATGCACTTTGACGGCCGGCGGTAAGTTCGTCTGCACTGCAAAAACTGCAATCTAAGTACGATGAAATATCTCAAATAAGGGTGATATTTGCTTATTTTCTGTCTGATAAGATAATTCTTCTCACTAAGCAGATTTTATGTTAGAGTGTTTTACTTGTTTTAAGTGTTTTGCTCCTAAATGATCTCAGTAAGATATTACAGCTTGTTGCTGAGATTTGATGAGCTATATTGAGTAAAACATGCTTGAAACTAGAATATCAACTGTTGCAAAGCTGTGTCATCAACACTCACAAGTAGAAAACTACTTTTTTAAAGTCATCATTTCTTATTTCAAGCATGAAAAAAAAAATCATGACTTTGACACATATGTGTCTAATAATTAAAACAGATGATAGTTCAATAATAAATAAAATAACTTGCATCAAGTTCAATAATAAATGAAACAAAAGTGTTATAACTTGCATCAAGTTCAATAATAAATCAAAAAAAGTGCTATAACTTGCATCAAGTTCAATAATAAATCAAATAACTTGCATCAAGTTCAATAATAAATCAAAAAAAGTGTTATAACTTGCATCAAGTTCAATAATAAATCAAATAAAAGTGTTATAACTTGCATCAAGTTCAATAATAAATCAAATAACTTGCATCAAGTTCAATAATAAATAAAACAAAAGTGTTATAACTTACATCAAGGTCAATAATAAATCAAAAAAGTGTTATAACTTGCATCAAGTTCAATAATAAATCAAATAAAAGTGTTATAACTTGCATCAAGTTCAATAATAAATAAAACAAAAGTGTTATAACTTGCATCAAGTTCAATAATAAATCAAAAAAAGTGTTATAACTTGCATCAAGTTCAATAATAAATCAAATAAAAGTGTTATAACTTGCATCAAGTTCAATAATAAATCAAATAACTTGCATCAAGTTCAATAATAAATAAAACAAAAGTGTTATAACTTGCATCAAGTTCAATAATAAATCAAAAAAAGTGTTATAACTTGCATCAAGTTCAATAATAAATCAAATAAAAGTGTTATAACTTGCATCAAGTTCAATAATAAATCAAAAAAAGTGTTATAACTTGCATCAAGTTCAATAATAAATCAAATAAAAGTGTTATAACTTGCATCAAGTTCAATAATAAATAAAACAAAAGTGTTATAACTTGCATCAAGTTCAATAATAAATCAAAAAAAGTGTTATAACTTGCATCAAGTTCAATAATAAATCAAATAAAAGTGTTATAACTTGCATCAAGTTCAATAATAAATCAAATAACTTGCATCAAGTTCAATAATAAATCAAATAAAAGTGCCACTTTGCAATCTTTGCAAAAAGAAAAAGGAGGAGCTATGCATTTGGCAAGACAGGGCAAGTGAACATGACTTTTACAGTACTCCAGCATTATTAGCTGCAATGAGCCTGTTTTGCACTGCACATCTTTTCAAATGGGGGTTACAGGCTTGACACTGCCACTCTTAAGTCATGCTCAATGTTCAGCTGAGACCTGTACATCGTTTTGAGTGAAGCAACAGCTGAAAAGCCTATCTCACACAGATAAGATGTGGCAAAGGGGAGAAGAATGGACACAGCTCTCTGCCCGATGAGTGGATGATTAGCGCGGATGGGTAGCAACCCATCCGCGCAAAAGTTTGTTCCGCTTAGCCCCGCCCCCATTAGTTACTGTTGTTATGTCTGTCAAACTTTCGCTCCTACCTAGAAATGTAAAGCCTACAGGAAAAATAAGTAATTTACATTTATTTATATAGCGGATTTCACAGACAGAATCACAAAGTGATTTACAGTGTGTATAGAAAATGAAAGCATAGTAAAAAAAAAAAAAATCTAAGAATATAATTTTTTTTTAAAATTTAAAGTGAAATTTCCTCCCGTTCCTCGCGCCCCACCTGTCATGTCTCTATTCCCCACCAGTGGGGCGCGCCCCACACTTTGAGAAACGCTGCTTTAGGGGCTCCATATATTTTATTTGAACTAAGCAACATTATCTGCCAATAGAACAACAAAATTCGGCTTGTCAAGACTTTCCAAAACAAGTCAAATTAGCTAACCTCAACGAACCCAAAAAATACCTTAAAATAAGTATATTCTCACTAATAACAAGTGCACTTTTCTTGGTAGAAAAAAAAACCAAAACTTTTTTGCTCAATATGTTGGAAAATATTCTTAAACTAAGTAAATGCTAGTGCCATTATCTTGACATAATGATATGCGCTCGGCATCATAATTTATAAAAAGTTTCTCGTGCGCACGAGATACATGTCTAAAAAAATAAAAAATAAATAAATACAATTGTAAAAACAAAAATTTCCCCCATGTCCCTTTAGGGCAGGGGTGTCAAACTCAAATACAGAGGGGGCCAAAATGTAAAACTGAACAAAGCCGCGGCCAAGGTTGAACAAATGAACCTTTTAATAGGGACCCGAACAAGTTTTGCATTGAATATTGAACAACATGCAAAATCGAGTTTCAAATAATAATAATAATAAAAAAATATCAATGGCATATCAAATACAATTTTAATAAAAATGTAATGCCTCTTTTCTATTTGCAGCCTTCTGAGGTAAATATCAAAATAAACTTTTTCCACAGGCTAATAATAAAATTGAAAATAAAATAACAATAATGAATGAATCAAACATTCAAGCGTTGAAGTAGCAAGAGAAAGTGCATGAATAAAACGTTAATTATTGCTCAGTTTGCTACACTGATTTGCTTTAACACTGAATATGGAACAAGCAACGCTTATATAACTTAATAGTGCAAAATCAACTTTCAAAAAACAAAGGAAAAAACATCAATGGTATATTAAATAAAATGTTAATAAAAAATGTAATGCCTCTTTTCTATTTGCAGCCTTCTGAGGCAAATATCAACATTAACTTGGTGGGCGGGGGCGGGGTTTGGTGGTAGCGTGGGGTGTATATTGTAGCATCCCGGAAGAGTTAGTGCTGCAGGGGGTTCTGGGTATTTGTTCTGTTGTGTTTATGTTGTGTTACGGTGCGGATGTTCTCCCGAAATGTGTTTTGTCATTCTTGTTTGGTGTGGGTTCACAGTGTGGCGCATATTTGTAACAGTGTTAAAGTTGTTTATACGTACACCCTCAGTGTGACCTGTATGGCTGTTGATCAAGTTGCCTTGCATTAACTTGTGTGTGCAAGAGCCGCATATAGTATGTGACTGGGCCGGCATGCTGTTTGTATGGAGGGAAAGCGGACGTTACGACAGGTTGTAGAGGACGCTAAAGGCAATTATGTTGTCCGGGTGGAAGTCGGGAGAAATTCGGGAGAATGGTTGCCCCCGGGAGATTTTCGGGAGGGGCACTGAAATTCGGGAGTCTCCCGGGAAAATCGGGAGTGTTAGCAAATATGAGTATTAGCGGTGAAACAGCGGCACCGCCACTGTTTAATACCGGCGGGCCAGCTCTAATGTTAATTTGATATTGCCTCAAGGGCCAAATGAAATTACACGGCCGGCCAGATTTGGCCCGCGGGCCAGAGTTTGATACCCATGCTTTAGGGGCTCTGTAAAAATACCCCTAATTTTTGTTTAGTTTTTTCTTGTTTTTGAACACTGACTTTTTGCAGTGTGCTTATAGTCCTCTCAGCCTTTGATGTCCTTTCTGCTCGACGCCGTTTCGTCACTCAGGTGCCGCCTGCTGCTCAATTCAGTGCACGAAGATGACAGCGGGACGTACACCTGCAAGTTGAGCACGGCTAAAGGTGAACGACAGACCCACTTACCCTGGTCTCAACAAAGCAATTCTAAGAAAATCTGCATTTTTTTTTTTTTTTTCATTTTTAGAGGAGTTGACCTCCAGTGCAAGCCTGAAGGTCACACCCTCCAAAGAGCCCTTGTTCACTCGCAAGCTGGACATCCTCGAGGTCATCGCAGGTCGCACCGCCCGTTTTGACTGCAAGGTGAGCGGGTCACCGGCACCACAAGTCACCTGGATGCACTTTGGTAGGGAGCTCTCCGGACTTTAATCATGTTTAAAGTTCCTCAGAGGAATATCTTGGATTACCCCCCCCTTACATGCCCTCAGACGCCAGGGTGGAGGAGAGTGACAACGTGCATGTTCTCAGCGAGGGAGGGCGCCACTCGCTGGTCATCGCCAACGTCAGCGGTGACACGGAGGGCTTCTACACGGCCATGGCTCAGAACGTTCACGGAAAGTCTGAATGCACCGCCGAGCTTTACATGCAGGAGCACAGGGCCGCCATCTCTTCTCACATGTAAGATGTCAACACACAAAAAAGGATAAAATACTCTACATTGACCCTTCTTAAAACCCATTTTTAACTTTTTAATCAATCAATGTTTATTTATATAGCCCTAAATCACAAGTGTCTCAAAGGGCTGTACAAGCCACAACGACATCCTCGGTACAGAGCCCACATACGGGCAAGGAAAACTCACCCCAGTGGGACGTCAATGTGAATGACTATGAGAAACCTTGGAGAGGACCGCATATGTGGGTAACCCCCCCGCCCCTCTAGGGGAGACCGAAAGCAATGGATGTCGAGTGGGTCTGACATAATATTGTGAAAGTCCAACACATCAGCGAAAGTCCAGTCCATGGTGGGGCCAGCAGGAACCATCCCGAGCGGGGACGGGTCAGCAGCGTAGAGATGTCCCCAACCGATGCACAGGTCCCGACTCTGGACAACCAGCACTTCATCCGTGGCCACCGGACCTGTGCAACTCCCCCTCCATAAGGGAGAGGGAAGCAGAGAAGGAAAGAAAAGAAACGGCAGATCAACTGGTCTAAAAAGGGAGTCTATTTAAAGGCTAGAGTATATAAATGAGTTTTAAGATGAGACTTAAATGCTTCTACTGAGGTAGCATCTCTAACTTTTACCGGGAGGGCATTCCATAGTATTGGAGCCCGAATAGAAAACGCTCTATAGCCCGCAGACTTTTTTTGGGCTCTGGGAATCACTAATAAGCCGGAGTTCTTTGAACGCAGATTTCTTGTCGGGACATATGGTACAATACAATCGGCAAGATAGGCAGGAGCTTGATTTTTATCTAACAAATTGTTCTTAGGGTAATGTTGCGTTGACCAGCATTCCTCCAATGGGGAATTCAAATTGCTAGTCTCTCCCAGATTCTTTTTATGGCAATACGCTGATGTTTATATTCAATCTCCAGGCAATAGTTGGTATTTTGTAGTTTATTCTCAAAGCTTAGAGGACAAACCTGAGACCAACCCAGCACCCAAGCGTTCCCTATCCCGGTCCAGATCGGTCTAGCTCGGTCTAGCTCAAACCCCCCGGAAGTCCCGTGATCTTCCGTCTGTCCCTCGCCCCCACTCTCTTTGTTTAGACTACTCCGAGTTATCTCTACTCTGACACATTCCAATCTAGAAGGACAACACCTTACTATGAGACTCAAAAGAAGGAAGAATACTAGCTATTCTTTATATGACTATAGGAGTTTAGAAAGAAGTAACACTTAAATATCAATCAATCAATGTTTATTTATATAGCCCTAAATCACAAGTGTCTCAAAGGGCTGTACAAGCCACAACGACATCCTCGGTACAGAGCCCACATACGGGCAAGGAAAAACTCACCCCAGTGGGACGTCGGTGAATGACTATGAGAAACCTTGGAGAGGACCGCATATGTGGGTAACCCCCCCCCTCTAGGGGAGACCGAAAGCAACGGATGTCGAGTGGGTCTGACATAACATTGTGAAAGTCCAGTCCACAGTGGATCCAACACATCAGCGGGAGTCCAGTCCACAGCGGGGCCAACAGGAAACCATCCCGAGCGGAGACGGGTCAGCAGCGCAGAGATGTCCCCAACCGATGCACAGGCTAGTGGTCCACCCGGGGTCCCGGCTCTGGACAGCCAGCACTTCATCCATGGCCACCGGACCTATGCAACTCCCCCTCGCAAGGGACAGGGGAGAAGAGGAGAGAAGAAAAGAAACGGCAGATCAACTGGTCTAAAAAAGGGGGGGTCTATTTAAAGGCTAGATTATACAAATGAGTTTTAAGATGGGACTTAAATGCTTCTACTGAGGTAGCATCTCTAACTGTTACCGGGAGGGCATTCCAGAGTACTGGAGCCCGAATAGAAAACGCTCTATAGCCCGCAGACTTTTTTTTGGCTCTGGGAATCACTAATAAGCCGGAGTTCTTTGAACGCAGATTTCTTGTCGGGACATATGGTACAATACAATCGGCGAGATAGGCTGGAGCTAAACCGTGTAATATTTTATACGTAAGTAGTAAAACCTTAAAGTCGCATCTTAAGTGCACAGGAAGCCAGTGCAAGTGAGCCAGTATAGGCGTAATATGATCAAACTTTCTTGTTTTTGTCAAAAGCCTTGCAGCCGCATTTTGTACCAACTGTAATCTTTTAATGCTAGACATAGGGAGGCCCGAAAATAATACGTTACAGTAATCGAGACGAGACGTAACGAACGCATGAATAATGATCTCAGCGTCGCTAGTGGACAAGATGGAACGAATTTTAGCGATATTACGGAGATGAAAGAAGGCCGTTTTAGTAACACTCTTAATGTGTCAAATATGGATATGCTTCCAACAGTAATTAGGGACCGAGTCCCTTTGGGACAGAGGACCCTATTGAATTTCTAGTGTTTTATTATTTTACCGCCGCCTCTTTGAGCTGTGATTTGACCCCCTTAACTTGCTTCAAAACTCACCAAATTGGACACACACATCAGGACTGGCGAAAATTGCGATCTAATAAAAAAAAAAAAAAACTCCAAATTGCACTCTAGCGCCCCCTAGGAAGAAAACACAGACAAAACTGCCTCTAACTCCGAGTAGGAATGTCGTAGAGACATGAAACAAAAACCTCTATGTAGGTCTCACTTAGAACTAGATTTCGTACACTGGCAACCCCCAGCAAAAATCAACAGGAATTTTGAAATTCCCCCTTCAAAACAAAAGTTGAGTAAAAACAGTCACCTTTTTTTTAACATTATCTCCTTTGAGCGCGTTTGTCGTGTTGGCTTCAAATTAGCACAGGAGAGAGATTGAACCCTTCTGATTGAAAGTTGATGAAATAGTTTTGATTACTGCTACGGTTTGGATTTTATGAGCCCTCAAAGTCGGTCCTGTCCATCGCTGCTTGCAGCTTTAATTAGGGCCCGCACGGCCCATGTAAAAGGAATCCCAACGGGAGTCCTTTTGCATTGGGACGAAAGGACCTATTGTTATTGTAAGGTTTTATTATTGTTATTATTATTATTATACCGGCCGCCTCTTCGAGCTGCAATTTGACCCACTTAACATGCTCCAAAACTCACCATATTTGACACACACATCAGGACCTGCGAAAATTTCCATCTAACAAAACCAAACCCCAAAACTCAAAATTGCGCTCTAGTGCCCCCTAGGAAAAAACAAACACAAACTGCCTGTAACTCCCACTAGGAAGGTCGTAGAGACATGAAACAAAAACCTCTATGTAGGTCTCACTTAGACCTACATTTCATAATTTAACATCCTTGGGCAAAAACCAACAGGAAGTTGGCAAATCCCCCTTCAAGACAAAATTGTACTAAAAACACTCATTTTTGCCTCTTTGAGCTGTAATGTCACCCCCTTAAAATACTTCAAAACTCACCAAACTTTTCACACACATCAGGACTGGTGGAAATTGCGATCTAATGAAAAAAACGAACCCCAAAACTCAAAATTGCGCTGTAGCGCAATTTTCAAATAAAACACAGACAAAACTGCTCCTCAGAGGAAAAAACTGACAAAACTGCTTGTAACTTCCGATAGGAACGTCTTAGAGACATGAAACATCTATGTTGGTCTCACTCAGACCTACATTTCATAGATTGACATCCTTCAGCAAAAATCAACAGGAAGTTTGATATCCCCCCTTCAAAACAACCTTTTTGTAAAAAGCGGTCACCAAACATCAAACATTATCTCCTCTGAGCGCGTTTGTCGTTTCGGCTTCAAACTACTACAGGAGAGAGATTGAACCCTTCTGATTGACGGATACTCAAAGAGTTTGGATAAGTGCTACGGTTTTGATTTTACGAGCCTTCAAAGAACCACTGCACTGATAATGCTGCTGTGATTTTACGAGCCTTCAAAGAACCACTGTGCCGCAGCACCTAGGAAGAAAACACAGACACAACTTCCTCTAATTTGTATTTGCTTTTTTAATGTGTATTTTAAATCTGTTTTAAATGTTATTTTTTAGTCTGTCCTTTGCCTCTATTTCTTTGTGGTGTACAGCCCTTTGTTCTTCAACTGTGGTTGTTTTTAAAGGGCTTTATAAATAAAGTTGGTATGGTATGGTATGGTACATTGCAACTAGGGTTGTATGGTATACCGGTAGTAGTATAGTACCGCGATACTAATGAGTCATCGGTACTGTACTGAAAAGTACCGGTCCGCCACCCCTCGCGCCCCCATCGTCGTCACGTTGTGACATTGCTGGTTTAGGAGCAGAGGAGCATGTTCGGCAGCGCACACACACAGAGTACTTACAAGTGGACACAGTGTGTAGACAGAAAAGGGAGAACGGACGCATTTTGGCTTAAAAACTGACGATAAAGGTGAAGTTATAACACTGAAACGCCCTTAGGAAGAGGTGGTAGCTACTTCTAAATCGCTAATCCTCATCTCCATGGCAACAAATGAAGTAAGTTTCTTACAAGTATCATCCCTGCAGGACGAGGAATAGCTAAACATGTTTAACTACACACCGTAGCTCACCGGCGTCAAAATGTAAACAAACGCCATTGGTGGATCTACACTTAACATCCACTGTAATGATACCAAGTGCAGGAGCGTATCTAGTCGATACTGCTATGATTACGTTGATATTTTTTGGCATCACAACATCTTCTTTTTGTCATGATCTGTGGTCTGGATTACGTTTTTTGTTATTTTTTGTTATTTTTTGGACTCTTTTAGTTCCTGTTTGCGCTCCCTTGTTTGTTTAGTCACCATGGCGACTCATTAGTTTCACCTGCCTCATGTGTTCGGGACACGCACCTGCTCTAATCAGGAGATGATTATTTAAGCCTGTCGTCAGTCGGGCTGGCGACATTGCTCTGTTCATGCTTGTTTTCATGCGTTATCGTAGTTCTTGCTGCTCTTTTCTTGCCACAGTAAGTCTTGCTTATTTCATGCGATTCCATAGTTAATGCTATTTGTTTCATGCCATAGTTTAGTGAGGTTTTCATGTCCATAGTTTCATGTTTCATGTCCTAAGTTTTTTGCCTTAGCTTCTCGTGTGAACGGTACACTTTCCTTTTGTTTTGTTTTTTGTCATTTCTGCTGTGTAGGATTAATTGATTATTAAATATGTTCCTACCTGCTACCGTTGTCCGGAAAAGTCCGTTTGCATCCCGGGAGAACAATCCTCGCAGTAAGCTGCGAAAAACCCCCACTTTATGACACTTTTGGTTTTTTTTATATATATATTATGTTTATAAACTCAGGAAATATGTCCCTGGACACATGAGGACTTTGAATATGACCAATTAATGATCTTGTAACGACTGGGTATCGGATTGATCCCCAAATGTGTGGTATCATCCAAAACTAATGTAAAGTATCAAACAACAGAAGAATAAGTGATTATTACATTTTAACAGAAGTGTAGATAGAACATGTTGAAAGAGAAAGTAAGCAGATATTAACAGTAAATGAACAAGTAGATTAATAATTCATTTTCTACCACTTGTCCTTAATAATGTTGACAAAATAATAGATTGATAAATGACACAATATGTTACTGCATATGTCAGCAGCTAAATTAGGAGCCTTTGTTTGTTTACCTACTAATAAAAGACAAGTTGTCTTGTATGTTCACTATTTTATTTAAGGACAAACTTGCAATAAGAAACATAAGTTTAATGTACCGTAATATTTTTTGTTAAATTAAAGCCAATAATGCCATTTTTTGTGGTCCCCTTTATTTGGAAAATGATCGAAAAGTATGGAAATCATTTTGGTACCAAAATATTGGTATCTGGACAACGCTAATTGCAATGAGCTGCAATACAATTAGACTTGGGTTGTGTCTACATGTATATGCCCATTCCAACATTAACATACTGTATGAGTAAGACATAAACACTACATATTGTTGTTAATGAAGCTGTAAACCTCCTGCAAATACCCTTTGATCGATGAACCGCAATGTTTCGTGACCGAGCTTGGTGAAACGTTACAGTCTTGTGTATATATATCCCCAAGTACAAACCCCAGAACCAGTAAAGTTGGCACGTTGTGTAAATGGTAAATAAAAACAGAATACAATGATTTGCAAATCCTTATCAACTTATATTCAATTGAATGGACTGCAAAGACAAGGCACTTAACGTACGAACTGGTAAACTTTGTTATTTTTTGCAAATATTATTAGCTCATTTGGAATTTGATGCCTGCAACATGTTTCAAAAAAGCTGGCACAAGTGGGTGTATTAGTGCCCAAGACATGGGTAACTTACACATCTGTGAAGGCACCATTAATGCTGAAAGGTACATACAGGTTTTGGAGCAACATATGTTGCCATCCAAGCAACGTTACCATGGACGCCCCTGCTTATTTCAGCAAGACAATGCCATGCCACGTGTTACAACAACGTGGCTTCATAGTAAAAGAGTGCGGGTACTAGACTGGCCTGAATGTAGCCTGAATGTGGCACAATATTAAGCCTAAAATAGCACAAGGGAGACCCCCGGACTGTTGAACAACTTAAGCTGTACATCAAGCAAGAATGGGAAATAATTCCACCTGAGAAGCTTCAAAAATGTGTCTCCTCAGTTCCCAAACCTTTACTGAGTGTTGTTAAAAGGAAAGGCCATGTAACACAGTGGTAAAAATATCCCTGTGCCAACTTTTTTGCAATGTGTTGCTGCCATTAAATTCTAAGTTAATGATTATTTGCAAACAAAAATCAAGTTTCTCAGTTTAAACATTAAATATCTTGTCTTTGCAGTCTATTCAATTGAATATAAGTTAAAAAAGATTTGCAAATCATTGTATTCTGTTTTTATTTACCAATTACACAACGTGCCAACTTCACTGGTTTGGGGTTTTGTACTTGGTGATATATATACACAAGACTGTAACGTTTCACCAAGCTCTGTCACGAAACATTGCGGTTCATCGATCAAAGGGTTCAATGGTTTTGGGTTTTTGTACAAACACTAAATTGTGTTACCAAAACACGACAGAAGCCTACTTAAAGGCCTACTGAAATTAAATGTTCTTATTTAAACGGGGATAGCAGGTCCATTCTGTGTGTCATACTTGATCATTTCGCGATATTGCCATATTTTTGCTGAAAGGATTTAGTAGAGAAGATCGACGGTAAAGTTCGTAACTTTTGGTCGCTGATAAAAAAGCCTTGCCTGTAGCGGAAGTAGCGTGACGTCACAGGTTGTGGAGCTCCTCACATCTGCACATTGTTTTACAATCATGGCCAACAGCAGCGAGAGCGATTCGGACCGAGAAAGCGACGATTACCCCATTAATTTGAGCGAGGATGAAAGATTTGTGGATGAGGAAAGTGAGAGTGAAGGACTAGAGGGCAGTGGAAGCGATTCAGATAGGGAAGATGCTGTGAGAGGCGGGTGGGACCTGATATTCAGCTGGGAATGACTAAAACAGTAAATAAACACAAGACATATATATACTCTATTAGCCACAACACAACCAGGCTGATATTTAATATGCCACAAATTAATCCCGCATAACAAACACCTCCCCCCTCCCGTCCATATAACCCACCAATACAACTCAAACACCCGCACAACACACTCAATCCCACAGCCCAAAGTACCGTTCACCTCCGTAAAGTTCATACAGCACATATATTTCCCCAAAGTTACGTACGTGACATGCACATAGCGGCATGCACGTACGGGCAAGCGATCAAATGTTTGGAAGCCAAAGCTGCATACTCACGGTAGCGTGTCTGCTATCCAACTCAAAGTCCTTCCGGTTGTGTTGCTGCAGCCTGCCGCTAATACACCGCTTCCCACCTACAGCTTTCTTCTTTGCTGTCTCCATTGTTCATTAAACAAATTGCAAAAGATTCACCAACACAGATGTCCAGAATACTGTGGAATTTTGCGATGAAAACAGACGACTTAATAGCTGGCCACAATGCTGTCCCAATATGTCCGCTACAATCCGTGACGTCACGTGCAAACGTCATCATACCGAGACGTTTTCCATCCATCCATCCATCTTCTTCCGCTTATCCGAGGTCGGGTCGCGGGGGCAGCAGCGTAAGCAGGGAAGCCCAGATTTTCCTCTCCCCAGCCACTTCGTCCAGCTCCTCCCGGGGGATCCCGAGGCGTTCCCAGGCCAGCCGGGAGACATAGTCTTCCCAACGTGTCCTGGGTCTTCCCCGTGGCCTCCTACCGGTTGGACGTGCCCTAAACACCTCCCGAGGGAGGCGTTCGGGTGGCATCCTGACCAGATGCCCAAACCACCTCATCTGGCTCCTCTCGATGTGGAGGAGCAGTGGCTTTACTTTGAGCTCCCCCCGGATGGCAGAGCTTCTCACCCTATCTCTAAGGGAGAGACCCGCCACCCGGCGGAGGAAACCCATTTCGGCCGCCTGTACCCGTGATCTTATCCTTTCGGTCATGACCCAAAGCTCATGACCGTAGATCGACCGGTAAATTGAGAGCTTTGCCTTCCGGCTCAGCTCCTTCTTCACCACAACGGACCGCATTACTGAAGACGCCGCACCGATCCGCCTGTCGATCTCACGATCCACTTTTCCCTCACTCGTGAACAAGACTCCTAGGTACTTGAACTCCTCCACTTGGGGCAGGGTCTCCTCCGCAACCCGGAGATGGCACTCCACCCTTTTCTGGGCAAGAACCATGGACTCGGACTTGGAGGTGCTGATTCTCATCCCAGTCGCTTCACACTCGGCTGCGAACCGATCCAGTGAGAGCTGAAGATCCTGGCCAGATGAAGCCATCTTCATATCATACCGAGACGTTTTCAGCAGAATATTTCACGGGAAATTTAAAATTGCACTTTACTAATCTTGGCATGTGTTGCAATGTTAAGATTTCATCATTGATATATAAACTATCAGACTGCGTGGTCGGTGGTAGTGGCTTTCAGTAGGCCTTTAAGTTACGATTTGACAGACAATTGGAAATCTGGGGTGGGGAAAATGATTACATTGTCACTGAAAGACTTTCCCAGAGGTAAAACAAACAAAAACAGAAAACATTGAGAGTCTAACGCAATTTCTTTATCTCTTACCTTGCAGGTCCACACTGGAGAAGATGCCGTCCATCCCAGAGGAGCCGGAACATATCGAGAGTGAAGTGGAAAAGCGAACCATGCCGGACTTTGTCAAACCTCTGGTAGACATGGAAGTCATTGAGGGCAAAGAGACCGTGCTTTGCTGCAAGGTGACAGGCCTGCCTTACCCAACCATCGCCTGGTACCACAGCGGCAAGCGCATTGAAAGCAGCGAGGAGCGCAAAATGACTCAGTGTATGCAAAGACACGGCGGGGTGCTTCTGGTGGCGTGTGGCAAATAAGAAGTGTGCATGTATCTCCTTCAGACAGGGATGTCCACAGCCTGCTCATTCAGAGTGCTCGTCACGCTGATGGCGGCGTCTACAAGGCTGTGATCGCGAACAAAGTGGGTAAAGCAGCCTGTTATGCACATTTATATGTCACAGGTAAGGCCGGGAGCGCTATAATTGACAGTTTTCTTCTCTTCACAACATGTGAACATATATTTGTGTGCTTTGTTAACAGATATCATTCCGGAACCACCTGACGGCCCTCCTGTCATAGAAACCATCACAGGGAAAACTATAACCCTTAGCTGGAAGAGACCAAAGAGACTGGACGCATCTTATGGTAGCATTTCATCCCCTCCGTCTCTTATTGCTTGGATTTAAGTGAATATGTGAGCGACTGTTCTCAATGGGTGATAGGCGCCATTTAGCCTTTCTCAAAAAATGCCCATATGCTTCAAAGATTAATGAATCAAAGATTATCTATATAGCCCTAAATCACGAGTGTCTCAAAGGGCTGCACAAGCCACAACGACATCCTCGGCTCAGATCCCGCATCAAGGCGATAAAAAACTCAACCCAATGGGATTACAATGAGAAACCTTGGAGGGGACCGCAGATGTGGGGACCCCCTCCGGGCGACAGGTGCAATGGGCGTCGAGTGGATCTAGATCAGGGGTGTCCAAAGGTTTTCCACTGAGGGTCGTACACGGAAAAATTTAAGCATGCGGCGGCCATTTTGATATTTTTCATTTTCAAACCTTAACAAAATATGTGGATTTTTTATTTTTTTTAACCTTTAGGGCTCCCGGGGACTATAAAGGGTCTCAGTCATTAAACTGTTAAAAATAAGTCAAATTATTATTATTATTATTTTATTTAACGCTTACAGTAAACCTCTATATCAGGGGTCACCAACCTTTTTGAAAGCAAGAGCTACTTCTTGGGTACTGATTAATGCGAAGAGCTACCAGTTTGATACACACTTAAATAAATTGCCAGAAATAGCCAATTTGCTCAATTTACCTTTAACTCTATGTTATTATTAATAATTAATGATATTTATCTTTGTGGAAACACTGATCATCTTAATGATTTCTCACAATAAATATATATAGAAACAGATAAATATAAATATATATATATATATATATATATATTTTTTTTTTTTTTCTCTAAGTGCACATTTTTCAAATTGAACATTTTCAAATGATCACTTCTAAGACAGTCTTGTGAAATCACAATATCCCATTTTAACTAGCTAGCCACTAACATTTTTGAACAAATCATGAATTACTTTGCACCATGTTTGTACAAAAAATAACTCATGTAAAATACAAAAGTCAACTCTCAAATTTTTAAATAAATCATGTCACACTTTGAACTGGACACCAAATCTGTTATCTGTTTCTTTGTCAGTTAGTGGGAAGCCTGGCATTGCATAGGTATATGTGTTTAAAAATCCCTAAAATCATTTTTAAGGTTGTATTTTTTCTCTAAAATTGTCTTTCTGAAAGTTATAAGAAGCAAAGTAAAAAAAAATTAATGAATTTATTTAAACAAGTGAAGACCAAGTCTTGAAAAAATTTTCTTGGATTTTCAAATTCTATTTGAGTTTTGTCTCTCTTAGAATTAAAAATGTCGAGCAAAGCGAGACCAGCTTGCTAGTAAATAAATAAAATTTAAAAAATAGAGGCATTTTGAGCTATTTTTAGAACAGGCCAGCGGGCTACTCATTTGGTCCTTACGGGCTACCTGGTGCCACCGCGTTGGTGACCCTTGCTCTATATCAGGGGTCACCAACCTTTTTGAAAGCAAGAGCTACTTCTTGGGTACTGATTAATGCGAAGGGCTACCAGTTTGATACACACTTAAATAAATTGCCAGAAATAGCCAATTTGCTCAATTTACCTTTAACTCTATGTTATTATTAATAATTAATGATATTTATCTTTGTGGAAACACTGATCATCTTAATGATTTCTCACAATAAATATATATAGAAACAGATAAATATCAATATGCAACACTTTATTTTTATATTTTCTCTAAGTGCACATTTTTCAAATTGAACATTTTCAAATGATCACTTCTAAGACAGTCTTGTGAAATCACAATATCCCATTTTAACTAGCTAGCCACTAACATTTTTTAACAAATCATGAATTACTTTGCACCATGTTTGTACAAATAATAACTCATGTAAAATACAAAAGTCAACTCTCAAATGTTTAAATAAATCATGTCACACTTTGAACTGGACACCAAATCTGTTATCTGTTTCTAAATGAATGTATTTAAACAAGTGAAGACCAAGTCTTGAAAATATTTTCTTGGACTTTCAAATTCTATTTGAGTTTTGTCTCTCTTATAATTAAAAATGTCGCGCAAAGCGAGACCAGCTTGCTAGTAAATAAATACAATTTAAAAAATAGAGGCAGCTCACTGGTAAGTGCTGCTATTTGAGCTATTTTTAGAACAGGTCAGCGGGCTACTCATCTGGTCCTTACGGGCTACCTGGTGCCCGCGGGCACCGCGTTGGTGACCCCAACTTGAGGTTGATATAAAGTAAAAAAAAAAAGGTTTTCTGTCAAAGACAACTTTGTTTTTTATAGTAATACTGAAATATGCAGTATTTAGTAATTAGAGCCTTAAAAGATCAATAATGCCGGACACCATTGATTTTAATTCTTTAATATTTTTGAGTAATCACAGTGAAAAGTTAAATAAAATCCTACCAAATATATTTGGGATCCAAAAGGTCCCCCACTCATAAAGTGATACATTTTTATTAGTTTTTTTTTAACTTTTAACACTTAAATTACGAGATCAACTTCAGATATATCTGTCCATTTTACGTTTGAACTATTATTTTGTTTGTTTTATGCTCTTTTGTCAAATAAAACTTTGATGTTTTTATATGGCAACCACACAATATATACAATATTTTTTCCACATAAAACATTTTAAAAAGTGATATTTTTTAAGTAATAATTCATTGTAACATAGATTTTTAGTCTTTTTTTTTTTTTTTAGTAATGGCAAAAAAAAGAAAAATAAAGACCAAAGAAAAAAAAACAGCCTGCATGGCAGCTTTTGTGTCAACATTGCAACTTTTTCTTCTTAGATTTCACCTCATTCCACTTTTTTAAAATGTTTTTTAAAATTTTTGCAATATTATCAATTTTGCAATTTTTGCAGAATGTGTGGCGGGCCGGTAAACAATTAGCTGTGGGCCGCAAATGGGCCCCGGGCCGCACTTTGGACACCCCTGATCTAGATCATAGTGTGAGAGTCCAGTCCATAGTGGGGCCAGCCGGAGATCGTCTCAGCAGCGCAGAGACGTCCTCAACTGATGCACAGATGAGTGGTCCATCCCGGGTCACCTAATCTGTGGTCACCTAATCTGTGCCCTCCCTCTCCACGAAGGAGAGCAGAGCAGCAAAGAGACGGCAGATCAACTGGTCTAAAAGGGGGGTCTATTTAAAGGCTAGAGTATACAAATGAGTTTTAAGATGAGACTTAAATGCTTCTAAGGTAGCATCTCTAACTGTTACCGGGAGGGCATTACAGAGTACTCGAGCCCGAATAGAAAACGCTCTATAGCCCGCAGACTTTTTTGGGGCTCTGGGAATCACTAATAAGCCGGAGTTCTTTGAACGCAGATTTCTTGCCGGGACATATGGTACAATACAATCAGCAAGATAGGATGGAGCTAGACTGTTTAGTATTTTATACATAAGTAGTAAAACGTTGCGTTGTCTTCGGCTGTATGAACTGTTCAAATCGCAAAAAGGATAAAAGTTTCTTCAGAGTTCCTCGAGAGGTAATCAAGAAGGGCGGAGGAGTGCAAGAGTTTACGAAAGACAATGACAAAAGTGGTACACAATCCAGTACAAAGGACCGAGTCGAAAAACGCTCGAGTTTGCAGCGATCACTTTGTTAAAGGTGTGTTTGATATATATTTTAGGTAACACTTTAGTATGGGGAACATATTCTAAGTAACAAAAACTTAATTTAGAGTTATTTGGTTAGGGTTAGGGTTAGGGGGTTAGGGATAGGGTTAGAGAGTTAGGGTTAGAGTTAGGGTTAGGGTGTATAATAAGGCCATGCAGAATAAGGCATTAAGAAGTACTTAATAATGACTAATTAAGAGCCAATATGTTACTAATTTTCATGTTAATAAGCAACTAATTAATGATGAATATGTTCCCCATACTAAAGTGTTAACCACATTTTTATATACTTTAATCGTTTGAAGTTTTATCTTGATATTGTTTGTGTTTTATTTTTTAACAAACGGAAACCAGAAAGTCACAGTCAATGATACTTTGTCAGGGAAGGCACCTCTACGTCTACCCCTCTTGTTTATTTTGTACACAAATGTGTCAGAGTACATATGATAACAGGACAAAAATGAAATATGGTGAATATACAGTAATTGTCAGTTTGTTAAATGGGTATGCAGTCACTGGTGGCAGTTGTCGGGTGCTAGTTTGTTTACATGGACGTGTCCTCCCAGTCCCAAGGCGCAAAGTAGAATCATGAAACACGAGAAAAACAATGCATATTCATCCAGGAAAGTCTTGATACCAATTTCCTTGACCAAGCCACACAAAAGGAAGTTCTAGACCTCCATGCTTTTCCAAGTTTTAATTTGTTTTGTCGAGTATAATGATGTCTGGAGAACCATATAGTTTGATATGTCTGGGAACTCTACCGACTGATAATCCTTGATATCACTCGACAAATCTTTTTTTTTGATAACGTATAGGGATCTATTCGGTTTCATAGTTAGACTTTTTTCCTCTTATCTGCTTTTAACGGTAAGATCTAGACCCCTTGCATACTCAAATATTTTGCACACTGATTGCTGCACAACAGCCATCTTGGCTTGGTTGACCACCACAGTTTTTCACTTCTAGGAAGAAGTCAGATAGATAGATCAGATAGGTCTTAATTGTCATTGCACAAGTACAACGAAACTTTGTTTTCAGCACAAACCCGTTCAAGATTAGACAAACAAACAGTGTACAGGGTTACAGAACAGGAATGCTGACGGGTCGCCACAAGGCGCCCCGTAAAAGATGGGAAAAAGGTAAAACGCTGGGGAAAAAGATGAGTAAAAAAATACAATCTAGACTGGGCTCCTAAGGGGGCCTAGTCTGGAGTGGGAAAAAACCTCCATGCAATGCACACATAAACACGTTGGTGTTTGTTTGGCGGTGGTGAAGGCGTGGGGTGGGGGAGGGGTGTGTGTGCGTGTGTGCCCAATTGTCTTGGGTGTGATGATGTAATGTTTTTTTAGACTGAGACCGATCTGCAAAAGTTCGACTCCAGGTCCTCGGGGGTGTTTTTCAGAACAGCCTGGTCCTGTTTCCACAGCGTCAAGGCCATTCGAGGGAGTCAAATCGTAGATTAGGATGTTTGTTTTCCGCGAGCAGACAAAACAATGACTTGTCTGTTCTATTCGTCCATGCTGGGTGCTCTCAGTCTGTTGTTTAGATTTGAGGACAGCGCAAAGAAAGAGGCTTCAAAAAAGTTCAGACGAGACAAAAACAAAGAGAGCAAACTGGGGGTAGAGGGAGCGGAAAACCGCCCTCACCAGAGGCAAGACAGAAAAGCAAGAAGTCACATGTCAAAATACAAGCAATAACCTTGTGGGTTGTCATTAAAGCTTTTGCCTTCAACAAGGATTTTATGTTATCATCTGCATAGTTTGTAAGTTAATTACATTCGCTACATGTGCTGATATAGAATCGTATTAAGTTTGTTACATTAAATATGGCTTGAGTTCCTAGGTTGGTTTCACATGTGATAAATGTCTAAGCCTTGGTATAAGTCCGCATTCTGTTGGTTTCATGCTTTGTTTGCTTTTGCTTGCTTCCGGCAGACCCCGGTTCTTTGCTATACGTGCTCCAGCAGCAACCTCTGGGTTCCATACAGTGGTCCAATGTGGCGTCCAATCTAAGGGAGACCAGCTACACCGTCAATTGCCTATCCAAGGGAGTCCGCTATGCTTTTAGGGTCCTGGCGTCTACTGGCAAGACACTTAGCAAGCCCTCACCATCTACTGATCTGGTCCAGCTGCTGGACAGAGGTATGAAATGTCCACTATTTGTTTGTTTCATGGTGATTTTATCCTTTAGTTGTATCATTATCTTTTAATGTTTTTATTTGTAAATGTTGATTTTATAATTATCTTTTAATGATTTTTATTTCTATATTTTAAAGTGTCCTTGGGTTCTTGAAAGGTGCTTATAAATTAAATGTATTATTATTATTATTATTATTATTATTATTATCATTATAATAATAATAATAATAATACTACATTTTATTTTTAAAAAGCACTTTACATTGAGCAAACAACCTCAAAGTGCTACAGTGTATTTAGAAAAAAATAAAAATAAATAAAAATATAATTTAAACATTTTTTTTAAATAAAAACTAGAACAGCCTAATAGATAGAACTAGTATGCATATATCTATAATAAGGCTTTTTTTTAAAAGAGGGGTTTTTAAGCCTTCTTTAAAAGCATCCACAGTCGGTGGTGCCCTCAGGTGGTCAGGGAGAGCATTCCACAGACTGGGATAATTATTGTTATTATTATGTACCCAAATTTTTCTAAAATCCTCTTTGAATAATTTTTGGTCAATCAGGACAGAAATGACTGGTTGATACTTCGCAACATATCATAGCAAATATGTGCCCAACATGTTTCCACATATTGTTAGTTCATGAAGCCTCCATTGAACTTAGACATAGACTTAGTCAAACTTTATTGATCCACAAGGGAAATTGTTCCACACAGTATCTCAGTTACAAAGGATGGAAAGTGTAAGGAAGGAAAGGATAATGCAGGTATAAAGTAGACGAAAAATGTACCGTAGTAGCAATATAAAATATGACATATATGTAATATTGGTAACACTTTAGTATGGGGAACACATATTCACCAATAATTAGTTGCTTATTAATATGCAAATTAGTAACATATTGGCTCTTAATTAGTCATTATTAAGTACTTAGTAATGCCTTATTCTGCATGGCCTTATTATACAAGCAGTAAGCCATTAACTAAGAGTCTTCCCTCAATAACCTCAGAATTATTGCTTATTAGTAACCCTAACCTAACCCTAACCCTTATATCTTCCCCTAGTGTCCAAATAACTCTAAATTTGTCAGGCTTGGTCAAAAGATAGGACTCAGATGCAGAGTAGGGAATCATTCGTCAGGCTTTTATTTTGAAAGCTTCCTTTCACCTTCAGAGTCAGGGCAATTCAATATATACAATAACTAAACTAGTCGGCGAAAAAGGTTCCGAAAAAAGGAACAACCGAAAATCACTCCGAAAGGAGGAAAACACAAAAACCATGACGCCATATATTCTATGAAACTTATTATAAACACAAAACTCTCCAACAGGAGTAAAAAACAATGGCTATGAAACTTCTACACTTTCTCTAATCTAATAAAGTTTAACAAAAAATGTCACTCAAAAAATTGAGGAAAAGAAAAAACTGTAAGAAAAAACTGAAAACTCACCACTTTGGCTGTAAAACTAAATAACACAAAATCACTCTGCTGAGGAGGAGAAAAAGAAAACTCAAAATAGCAACGAAAGGAATTCAGGATCAAGGTATTCAAACATGAGAAGAGGCAAGGCATGGACAGGAAGCTGGAGGGGCACAAATAAACGAGACAATCTGGCACAGAACAAAGGGAGGCGTGGGCTTATAAGACACATGGGGGTAATGGGGAAGATGAGGTCACCTACCTAGGTTCCATTCTAGAGGCTAACCTTTCCTGTGATAAAATGGCAACCAAGGTAATCAGAAAGGTTAACCAACGAGCGAGATTTCTCTACAGAATCTCCTCTCTGGTCAACAAAAGCACCTTGAGGATTCTGGCGGGAACTCTCGTTCAACCCTTTTTTGATTACGCATGCACCTCCTGGTACCCTAGCACCTCCAAAACCCTCAAATCTAAACTCCAAACATCTCAGAACAAGCTAGTCAGGTTACTTCTAGACCTCCACCCCAGATCACACCTCACTCCTACCCACTTCTCTAAAGTGGGCTGGCTCAAGGTGGAGGACAGAGTTAAACAACTTGCACTGAGCCTAGTCTATAAAATCCACTACACCTCCCTGATACCGAAGTACATGTCAAACTACTTCCTTAACGTAAATGACCGCCACAACCACAACACCAGGGGGAGCTCCACTAACCACGTTAAACCCAGATTCCGAACTAACAAAGGTCTTAACTCATTCTCTTTCTATGCCACATCAATGTGGAATGCGCTCCCAACAGGTGTAAAAGAAAGGGCATCTCTATCCTCCTTCAAAACCGCAATAAAAGTTCACCTCCAGGCAGCTACAACCCTAAACTAACACCCTCCCCGGATTGCTAATAATCAAAAGTAAACAATCAAATGCAGATACTTTTTCTTATGCTTTCTGATCTCTCTCTCTCTATGTCCACTACTTGCTGTACATATCCTACCAAGTCAGACCTACACTGTTCCAATATCCATTTCTCTGTTCTCAACTGTTATGACTGATGATAATCAACCAAACCTACCCCTCCTCCCCTCGATTGTAAATAATGTAAATAATTCAATGTGATTATCTTGTGTGATGACTGTATTATGATGATAGTATATATCTGATAGTATATATCTGTATCATTAATCAATTTAAGTGGACCCCAAGTTGAAAAACTTATTCGGGTGTTACCATTTAGTGGTCAATTGTACGGAATATGTACTTCACTGTGCAACCTACTAATAAAAGTCTCAATCAATCAATCAATCCCTCAATAACCTCAGAATTATTGCTTATTAGTAACCCTAACCCTTATATGTTCCCCTAGTGTTCAAATAACTCTAAATTAAGTCTTTGTTACTTTAATAAGCAACTAATTAATGGTGAATATGTTCCCCATACTAAAGTATTACCGTAATATTTACATATTATACATACGATATATAATATATACCGATATATTATATTATATTTTTATATAATATATACAATAAATAAGAAATCCCAATTACCATGTACACTATTACTTCTTTCAGGAAATACAATTATAAGATTGCAGAATTAATATGTGTTTTGGACAAGATAAAATAGTAACTGTAAATAGTAAATGTGCCCCAAACGAGTATATTAGTTTTTTGTTTCAGTTTAAATCTGATGGTTAATTACGCTCCTTTGACAAGCTGTTGAAAAAGGTAGACGAATAGCAGGGAAAGCAAAAGGAAGTTGATTAAAGTCAATGTGGCTCGACATTAACACAATAAACATCCTTGCAGGACCCTATCTGAAGAAAGCGCCGGTCATCGTGGACAAACCTGACATTCTGTATGTGGTCGACAACCAACCTGCGAGCATCTCAATCACCCTGAACCATGTGCACGCTACAGTAACTTGGAAAAGGTAAATTTTGGTTTTTCATTTCCTCGGTTTCCTATGTTCTTAGGTTTGAAGTTGCTGAAATATATCGCTTGTGTGTTTACCAGGAGGGGAACGTCCTTGGTCAACAAACCAGGGGTGTGCGAGATGAGCATGCCAGACGATGATCAACACTCCCTCACACTCCAGAGGGTCAAGGCCTCAGACCTCGGCCAGCTGGTGGTGTTGGCCAGCAACCAATTCGGCAGCGACCTCTGCATGCTTGAGCTCGCCATGGCAGGTTGGACCTCTCGCAGGTTTGGTTTCTCTAGACCAGGGGTCGGCAACCCACATTGTTCAAAGAGCCATATTGGACAAAAAATACAAAAAAGTAATCTGTCTGGAGCTGCAAAAAATTTAAAGACTTATATAAGTGTTATAATGAAGGCAACACATGATGTAAGTGTCTATATTAGCTATATTAGCCTACTATCAAAATGGCTTTACAAGTCATATACTGTATAAGTGTTATAATGAAGACAAAACATGATGTATGTGGCTAATTAGCTATATTAGCCTACTATCAAAATGATTCCGTCGCAGGCTAACGCAAATCTCTGTTGACAGAAATGTTGAAATGTAATATTTATTCTACACATTTTTACAAAATTTGGAAAACATTAGTAAGACTTCTCAGAGGGTGCGATAACTCCTGGAAATTACTGTCTTAAAATGGCCAAAGGTATAGAAGTGTGTGTCCAAATTTAAGGAAATGGCAGGCTGTCTTCTTCTAACGGATTTATTACAATATTTGCAAGCTGGCTTGTTTGCTGTGGTCTGGAACAACATGGCACACTAACAACGATCAGAAATGCAGCCAACATTGTGTCATGAAACATGGAAAAATTAACTAAATACACAAAGGATGTAAGTAAAGGAAATTAAATTAGCTCTAATATACACTACCGTTCAAAAGTTTGGGGTCACCCAAACAATTTTGTGGAATAGCCTTCATTTCTAAGAACAAGAATAGACTGTCAAGTTTCAGTAGAAAGTTCTCTTTTTCTGGCCATTTTGAGCGTTTAATTGACCCCACAAATGTGATGCTCCAGAAACTCAATCTGCTCAAAAGAAGGTCAGTTTTGTAGCTTCTGTAACGAGCTAAACTGTTTTCAGATGTGTGAACATGATTGCACAAGGGTTTTCTAATCATCAATTAGCCTTCTGAGCCAATGAGCAAACACATTGTACCATTAGAACACTGGAGTGATAGTTGCTGGAAATGGGCCTCTATACACTGTTGCGTTGACCAGCATTCCTCCAATGGGGAATTCAAATTGCTAGTCTCTCCCAGATTCTTTTTATGGCAATACGCTGATGTTTATATTCAATCTCCAGGCAATAGTTGGTATTTTGTAGTTTATTCTCAAAGCTTAGAGGACAAACCTGAGACCAACCCAGCACCCAAGCGTTCCCTAGCCCGGTCCAGATCGGTCTAGCTCGGTCTAGCTCAAACTCCCGGAAGTCCCGTGATCTTCCGTCTGTCCCTCGCCCCCACTCTCTTTGTTTAGACTACTCCGAGTTATCTCTACTCTGACACATTCCAATCTAGAAGGCCAACACCTTACTATGAGACTCAAAAGAAGGAAGAATACTAGCTATTCTTTATATGACTATAGGAGTTTAGAAAGAAGTAACACTTAAATATGGATATGCTTCCAACAAGTCCCCCTTTAAGATCTTCTAATAAGATCTTTATTACTTGTACAAAACTTATAAAGCACGCCCCACATTAAAGTAGGTGCTGTTTTTTTTCTTTAAGCAAGCTAGCAATAAAACAACAGCTTATTTACATGGGAGATAGATGGAAGGAGTCCACGTCAATGTCGTCATGGTCAGGGAAGTAAACCAACAATTCTCGAAAGTCTTAAAGTTACCACTTTGCTAGACCCCCTTTAGTGACACTTAGCCCAAGGGGCGATAAAGCAACCGCATGAGGCTATGATGGCCAAAAAAGCTCCGAATGGAGACCAAGACAGACTTAATTAGGTCAGTCCACCTGCCTAATGTGCTTTGAAGCCAATCTTTGAAGGGGTTCAAAACCAGACATTTGCTGCTAGAATAGTCATTTACCCCATTAGCAATGTATAGAGTGTATTTCTTTAAAGTTAAGACTAGTTTAAAGTTATCTTCATTGAAAAGTACAGTGCTTTTCCTTCAAAAATAAGGACATTTCAATGTGACCCCAAACTTTTGAACGGTAGTTTACCTAGAAATGAGGCATAATGATGCAATATGTACATACAGCTAGCCTAAATAGCATGTTAGCATTGACTAGCTTGCATTCATGCAGTGACCAAATATGCCTGATTAGCACTCCGTAACAAGTCAATAACATCAACAAAGCTCACCTTTGTGCATTCACGCACAGCATAAAACGTTTGGTGGACAAATTGAGACAGAGAAGGAGTGGCATAAAACACGTCCTTCTGTGGCAGCGTCGGAGAAAGTTGCACGTGTAAACAAACTGTTGAGTTACAGTCCACACAACGGTGAGTTCAAGGGCCGCTGAAATTAGTAGGACAAAACGCCGCTCCCCAAATACTCTCATCAGTGAAGCATGAACACAACATATTAAACTGTGGGCTTTTTAACAATTAGGAAGGTTTGTGTCGTGTTTGTCCTCTTACAGAAACCATATTGCAACAAAAAATATATTTTTCACCCAATTTTTTTTTCCCATTTCCATACATTTTCTAAAAAGCTCCACGGAGCCACCAGGGCGCCGCTCAAGAGCCCCATGTGGCCCTACAGCCGTGGGTTGCTAACCCCCGCTCTAGACCCAAGTGACATTAAAACGGAAACATTTTTACCTCTTTCACAGTGTCGCCGAAGTTCGAAACAATCATGGAGGACGTGGATGTGGAGGCTGGGCAAACGTCCCTTCTGGCTGTTGTGGTCGAAGGGAAACCAGATCCGGACATTTTGTGGTACAAGGTTAGTCTCTGGAGCGGTTGAATCATTTAGGTCACATATGAATATTTCAGGTGTTTCCTCTTCATTTTTCAAAGGATGATGAGCTTCTCTCCGAGAGCAGCTATTTCACCTTTGTTTACGATGACCCAGAATATTCCCTTGTGATCCTCAACGCCCGTCCGGGGCACTCTGGTGTTTATACGTGCACTGTAAAAAACATGGCTGGATCCAACTCCTGCAAGGCTGAACTGACAGTTCACACAGGTCTGTACCAATCATCTTATAACATATTAATAATAATAATAATAATTCATTCATTCACACCTGGTGGTGGTAAGCTACTTTCGTAGCCACAGCTGCCCTGGGGTAGACTGACGGAAGCGTGGCTGCCAATTTGCGCCTACGGCCCCTCCGACCACCACCTATCATTCATTCAACATTCATTCACCGGTGTGAGCGGCACCGGGGGCAAGGGTGAAGTGTCCTGCCCAAGGACACAACGGCATGGTAAGAGGCGGGGAGCGATCCTGCAACCCTCAGGTTTCTGACACGGGCGCTCTACCCACCAGGCCCGGCCCTAACCAATCTGGCGCCCTAGGCAAGATTTTAGGTGGCGCCCCCCCACATCGGCAGTGAAGTGTATATACTCACAAGAAACCGAATAGCTTTGTCTTTGACCTTTTTTTTTAACTTCAAGAAAGCAAATTAACAATCAGAATAGTTAACAAGATGAAAAAAAATATGGATAAATAAATGAATACAAAAAATAAAAAATGAATATATGAAATACAATATTTTTTACATACATAAACACAAAATAAAACGTGTCAACAAGTTGCATAAAATAAATAAAAAATACAATATAAATAAGGCACTGCACAAAACAAGATATCAAACCAGTATGACTTGAACAACTATATTACAAAAAAAGGGGATCCTACAGAGTTCTCTATTTGTGCTTTTTAATATTGCATTAACTAGAATGACTTACAAATTACTGTACACCAGGGAGTACTGTAATTACCTAACATTACATTATTATTTTCCATAACAATTTAGCCCCCTCCACAATATTAACCCGACGTTAAAACAGAACTAGCTATTTATTGATTAGCAATTGCCGAATCATGTAACATTAGCTTAATGCTAAAAAGCCAGGTTACTATCACATTCTGTAACAGACAAATAATTTCATGTAGGCTAACGTTACCTACCTGCTACCTCTGTCTTTTTCTCGTTTCTCCTCTTCTTTTCTCTTCTTTCTTCCCTGGGCACCTGACAGTTTTGGCCGTTTTGACATTTTGTGTTGATTTTTTTTGATGTGGTGACGTCCAAAAAGAGTCATGATACGGGAAGGGAGGGGGCGCACCGTGCCGGGGGAGGGGGGCGTAATGTTGTAACAAATAATATTTCTATTAAATAGGCTGTACTTTGCATTTTAATTAACGTGGGATTATTTTATGTATTTAGAAATAATAGTAACAACTTTTTTTTATTTGTATTTTTTTTTTCCTCCAACATTTGTGGCACTGGCGTGGCGCCCCCTGATGGACGGCGCCCTTAGCATTTGCCTATACGGCCTACGCCACGGGCCGGCCCTGCTACCCACTACGCCATGCCGCCCCTTTTTATATATTGTTTTCATGGCAAAGCAGATTTCCCTATCACCCTGTTTGTGTTCTTGAGCCTGTAATGCAGGGGTGTCAAACTCATTTTAGATCGGGGCCACATTGAGGAAAATCTATTCCCGAGTGGGCCCGACTGGTAAAATCCCAGCACGATAACTTCAAAATAAAGACAACTTCAGATTGTTTTTTTTTGTTTAAAAATAGAACAAGTACATTCTGAAAATGTAGTTTGTACAAATCATAATGTTGTTGTTGTTTTTTTACACTTAGGTTTATAGTTGTCATGATCTGTGGTCTGGATCATTTTTTTTGTTATTTTCTGTTAGTTTAAGACTCCATAGTTCCTGTTTTTGTGCACCCTTTTTTGTTTTAGTTTCCATGGCGACCTATTATTTTCACCAGCCTCTTGCGTTCGGGACACACATGTCTCTAATCAAGAGACCAGTATTTAAGCCTGTCTTTGCCTGTCAGTCGGCTTGTGTCATGCGATTGTTTGCTTCATGCCTTGTCAAGTAAGTTTTGTTTGTTCATGCCACAGTTAGTGAGTTTTTGCCCTGTCCATAGTTTATGCTAAGTGTTAGCTTTTGTTTCCTGCGCTAAGTTGTGTCTTCGCCTTGTGCGCCTTTTTGTTTGTACCTATTTGAGAGTCAAGATTAAATCAGGTTCCTACCTTCAAGTCCTGTCCGGAATAGTCCGTTTGCATCCCGCAGTGTTTCCCACACATTCATTTATTTGTGGCGGCCCGCCACGAAAGAATTACGTCCGCCACAAATAAAAATAAGAATAAAAATGTTTTTGTTTTTTTGTCCTGTCCAGCTTCTCTGGCAAATCATATAGTTGATGTAGATGCCCATATAGGCTGTTCAGATTTACTTTACAAAAGAGAAGTGTAGGATACTTCTCTTGTTGCCTTATTTGTATTTGACCACTACTGTTTTCTGTTTATTTATTACTGACTGTGGCAGGACACCTCATGTGGGTTTTTTTTTTTGTTTACATATGTAGCATCATCTACAAAGATACAAATAATTGCTATTGCGACATCTAGTGGACACATTTAGAACAGCAGTTTCTTTCATTCAAACATTTCGGCTCATTTTTGTACTTGGCAAACTCATCTCGCGGGCCTGATCCGGCCCACGGCCCGTACGTTTTACACCCCTGCTGTTATGAGTCATTGGAAAGCTTTGTTTGTTGACATTTGAATGATACACCAGGCGGTGCCTGTGACCACATATTCCCACGAAATGACTATTCAGTCCAGCAACGCTATCAATAAAGTTAAAAGACACTGCACATATTAACAGCCACATTAGCTGGCAGCATTCGTTACACATGCACACCCAACTTCTGTTTGCTGTATTCAATTATAAAATAAAATAAAAAGCTTACAACTTTTAAAAGTGTATAAGTTTTGTCATGTATCGTGGCCCCAGACTATCTTTCTTTCATGCACAACGGGCTACAATGGCTCTTTTGACGGTAAAAGGGGGCTGACCGTTGTACTAACCACACTGTGGTACCGACACACTAAACTGTGTCTACGTAATCAACGAAAGTCGGGAGTATGTACAGTCGTGGTCAAAAGTTGACATACACTTGTAAAGAACATCATGTCATGGCTGTCTTGAGTTTCCAATCATTTCTAAAACTCTTATTTTGTTGTGATAGAGGGATTGGAGCACATACTTGTTGGTCACAAAAAAAACATTTATGAAGTTTGGTTCTTTTATGAATTTATTATGGGTCTACTGAACATGTGACCAAATCTGCTGGGTCAAAAGTATACATACGGCAATGTTAAAGGCCTACTGAAATGAAATGTTCTTATTTAAACGGGGATAGCAGGTCCATTCTATGTGTCATACTTGATCATTTCGCGATGTTGCCATATTTTTGCTGAAAGGATTTAGTAGAGAACATCGACGATAAAGTTCGCAACTTTTGGTCGCTGATAAAAAAAGCCTTGCCTGTACCGGAAGTAGCGTGACGTCACAGGTTGTGGAGCACCTCACATCTGCACATTGTTTACAATCATGGCCACCAGCAGCGAGAGCGATTCGGACCGACAAAGCGACGATTACCCCATTAATTTGAGCGAGGATGAAAGATTTGTGGATGAGGAAAGTGAGAGTGAAGGATTAGAGGGCGTTGGAAGCAATTCAGATAGGGAAGATGCTGTGAGAGGCGGGTGGGACCTGATATTCAGCTGGGAATGACTAAAACAGTAAATAAACACAAGACATATATATACTCTATTAGCCACAACACAACCAGGCTTATATTTAATATGCCACAAATTAATCCTACATAACAAACACCTCCCCCCTCCCGTCCATATAACCCACCAATACAACTCAAACACCCGCACAACACACTCAATCCCACAGCCCAAAGTACCGTTCACCTCCGCAAAGTTCATACAGCACATATATTTCCCCAAAGTTACGTACGTGACATGCACATAGCGGCACGCACGTACGGGCAAGCGTATAAATGTTTGGAAGCCAAAGCTGCGTACTCACGGTAGCGCGTCTGCTATCCCACTCAAAGTCCTCCTGGTTGTGTTGCTGCAGCCTGCCGCTAATACACCGCTTCCCACCTACAGCTTTCTTCTTTGCTGTCTTCATTGTTCATTAAACAAATTGCAAAAGATTCACCAACACAGATGTCCAGAATACTGTGGAATTTTGCGATGAAAACAGACGACTTAATAGCTGGCCACAATGCTGTCCCAATATGTCCGCTACAATCCGTGACGTCACGGGCAAACGTCATCATACCGAGACGTTTTCAGCAGAATATTTTGCGGGAAATTTAAAATTGCACTTTACTAATCTAACCCGGCCGTATTGGCATGTGTTGCAATGTTAAGATTTCATCATTGATGTACAAACTATCAGACTGCGTGGTCGCTAGTAGTGGCTTTCAGTAGGCCTTTAAGTATTTGGTTACATGTCCCTTGGCAAGTTTCACTCCAATAAGGCGCTTTTGGTAGCCATCCACAAGATTCTGCTTGAATTTGTGACCACTCCTCTTGACAAAATTGGTGCAGTTCAGCTAAATGTGTTGGTTTTCTGACATGGACTTGTTGCTTCAGCATTGTCCACACGTTTAAGTCAGGACTTCGGGAAGGCCATTCTAAAACCTTAATTGTAGCCTGATTTAGCCATTAATTTACCACTTTTGACGTGTGTTTGGGGTCATTGTCCCGTTGGAACACCCAACTGCGCCCAAGACCCAACCTCCGGGCTGATGATTTTAGCTTGTCCTGAAGAATTTGGAGGTAATCCTCCTTTTTCATTGTCCCATTTACTCTCTGTAAAGCACCAGTTCCATTGGCAGCAACACAGGCCCAGAGCATAATACTACCACCACCATGCTTGATGGTAGGCATTATGTTCCTGGGATTGAAGGCCTCACCTTTTCTCCTCCAAACATATTCCTGGGTATTGTGGCCAAACAGCTCAATTCTTGTTTCATCTGACATCACATGGACAAAGATAAGACCTTCTGGAGGAAAGTTCTGTGGTCTGATGAAACAAAAATTGAGCTGTTTGGCCACAAACAGCTCAATTTTTGACTACAATTGTACTACAAGCACCAAGACTAATGCACATGTAAACGTACATCTTTCTTGCAGAGCGAAAAGAGGCAATAGAACCAATGGAAGACAAGGGAACCATTCTCAGGAAGATGCGACGCTTGACCGACTACTATGACCTCCACAAGGAGATAGGCCGGTATGTGTTTCTCCATCCTTGTGAAGACTCAATCCCAGGTTGACGGAGGCTCGGTGAAAACAACACAAAAATGACAAGGCTCGGGGACTGCAGATTAAACTTAAATATATAACTAGAACACAGACTTATGCCAAAAGTTTCAATGATATCAAAAGGTTAAAAAAAAAAAAGTGATTTCTGGGCATGTCTCCTCACAGGGGGGCCTTCTCTTACATAAAACGGGTAACTCAGAAGAAGGGAAAGAAGGATTTTGCCGCCAAGTTCACATCTGCACGCGGGAAAAGGAAAGCCTTGGCACTGCGGGAGATGGAACTGCTGTCCACACTGGACCACGAGCGGATCATCTACTTCCAAGATGCCTTTGAAAAGAAGAATGTGGTAGTGCTCATAACAGAATTGTATCCTTTTTCCATCTTTTATTTAAAAATATACTTTTGTGTCTTACCGGGTCTTTCATGTGCTTAAAAGTAAGCTGATTATCTCTCGAACAAAAAATATCCAATACATTTGTTCTAGTGTGTAAATGTAAAGCCATAAGGTTACCCAGGGTAAATCAAATGGACGAAGTTTTTCGCTAAGTAGCATCACAGCTGAAAGTTCTCTTGCAGTCTGAGAAGTGTTGTATCCCAAATAGCTGCAATCGCTTTCTCTTAAGGCAGGGGTGTCCAAACTTTTTCCACTGAGGGCCGCACACTGACAAATCAAAGCAAGCAGGGGCCATTTTGATATTTTTTTATTTTAAAAACCAATCAAATATATGTATAAAAAATATACATTTAGGCCTCCACTCAGGCTTGATCCCAGGGACCCCAAAGGATTTTGGTAAAAAAAAATATAAAAAATGTGTCATTATTCAGTATTATTATTTTTATTATTATGCAAGTTTTAAATCCCTAGATCAACATTAGGTCTATCTGTCAATATGACGTTTTTAAAGATTTAAGTCGTATGCTCTTTTTGTCAAAGAAAACCCTAGTTTTTTTTATGGAAAAAACACAAAATATGCAATACTTTCACCCAATAAAATTTGTAAGTGGAATATTTGAGATTATATAATAATTGGAGCCTTAAAACGGTCAATAACTCATAACACCATTGATTTTAATTCATTATTATTTTTTGAGCGATGACACTTAAAAACAAATCACACAAAAATTATTGGGGAACCAAAAGCGTCCTACTCATTAAAGTGTTAAAAAATAAATTATACTTTTTTTTTTACTGTTTACTTTTAACACAATGATCTCGAGATCAACTTCAGATCCATCCGTCAATTATAAGTTGTATTGTTGTTGATGTTTTTTGTTTGTTCGTTTTACGCCCTTCTTTAAAAAAAAAAAGAAAAACAGCTCAATTTTTTTATATGGCAAACACAAAATATGCAACATTTTCCCCAAAAAATATCTCAAAGTGCAATATTTCATGTGACTTAATTGGAGCCTTGGATAGGTCAATACTTCATAACAACATTGATTTTGATTCATTATTATTTTTTAAAGAAAGAAACAGCCTGCATTGGCAGCTTTGTGTTATTAGAGTAAACATTGCAACGTTTTCTTGTTACATTTCACCTGTTTGCTCTTTCATACCACTTTTTATGTTTTACATTTTTTTAATCGTATTTTAAAATGGGCCGCGGGGCCGTTAAAAAACGACCTGCGGGCTGCAAATGGCCGCACTTTGGACACCCCTGTCTTAAGGTATTCATGTGTGATTTACACAAGGGTTCGTACATGTAGAAGAAGGAGAAACACGGGCATGTCTGGATGACTCGCCTTCATATTTCCAGTGGTTAGCTCCGAGTTACGAAACCGCTTTATCATGAAGCTGGCTGTGGGCGTTCTTTGTGATGTCACTTCCTGTGTGGGGCGTGGTCTTTCTGGCGTCACTTCCTCTCCGAACTCACTTTGTAAACGATCAATGAGTCCATACAAAGCTAAGTGCCGGAGATTCAAGAATTGCACGGCTGACTTACCCGTGTAAAAATTTGTCCGAGGAGGGGGTCCTTAAACGTTGGTTTAGTGTGGCTGAAACGGGGCTTAGACTAAATAGTTATTCGTTTAAGGGGTTAAACGACTTAATGTAGACATGGCCTGAGGCATGAATGATTCATTTATGACTAGGGATGATGTTTGATAAGAAATTATTGAGTTTGAGCCTATTATCGAATCCTCTTATCGATTCTGTTATCGAGTCCAGATAGGTTGTTGTGTATGGAAAAAAACACAATAATTGGTTTAACAAATCACTTCACATTCTCTACTGCTCGCTACTATAGTATTACCATATCTGAGTTATTGTGCAGAAATGTGGGGGAAATAACTACAAATGTGCGCTACATTCGTTAACCGTGTTACAAAAACAATCAATTAGACTGATACATAATGTTGGATATAGAGAACATACACACACTTTATTTATTGAGTTAAAAATATTAAAGTTCGATGATTTGGTAAAATTGCAAACAGCTCAAATGATGTGGAATTAAATGATGGAATGGATTAAGTGCAGCCCTCTGAGACACTTGTGACTTAGGGCTATATAAATAAGCATTGATTGATTGATTGAAGTAAAGAAGTAAACATTGCACTGATATGATCCAGTTTAAGAGGTTGCTCAAATGAATAGTGCTTACAAAGTACAAAGAAGAAGAATTATGAGAAATACTTTCAACTAGAGATGTCCGATAATATCGGCCTGATATTATGGGCCGATATATGCGTTAAAATGTAATATCGGAAATTATCGGTATCGTTTTTTTTGTTATCGGTATCGGGTTTTTTTGTTTGTTTGTTTTTTGTTTTTTTTTATTAAATCAACATAAAAAACACAAGATACACTTACAATTAGTGCACCAACCCAAAAAACCTCCCTACCCCATTCACACTCATTCACACAAAAGGGTTGTTTCTTTCTGTTATTAATATTCTGCTTCCTACATTATATATCAATATATATCAATACAGTCTGCAAGGGATACAGTCCGTAAGCACACATGATTGTGTGTGCTGCTGGTCCACTAATAGTACTAACCTTTAACAGTTAATTTTACTAATTTTCATTCATTACTAGTTTCTATGTAACTGTTTTTATATTGTTGTACTTTCTTTTTTATTCAAGAAAATGTTTTTATGTTATTTATCTTATTTTACAATTTTTAAAAAAAAGTACCTTATCTTCACCATACATGGTTGTCCAAATTAGGCATAATAATGTGTTAATTCCACGACTGCATATATCGGTTGATATCGGTATCGGTTGATATCGGTATCGGTAATTAAAGAGTTGGACAATATCGGAATATCGGATATCGGCAAAAAGCCATTATCGGACATCCCTACTTTCAACCTTATTAAAAATAAGATATTCTTCATCTCAATATATTAATAATGACTGAATTAATTAATTACATATTACAAAACTGTTGTATATACTAATTCACATACATTTTATTATAAAAAGGTCAGTAAATGATGTATATATTTGTAAACGCTATGAAGTGGGAAAGGGGTAGGATTAAATAAGCTTCACTTCTTCCTACTCCTGGAAAGTGAAATGATATGAAACTGTGATGTATTATTATGATGTGGTCGGATCATGTTTTGTTTAGTTATGTTCTGTTAGTTTTGGACTTCCTTAGTTGTTTTGTGCACTTCGGGGGTTTGTTTTAGTCACCATGGTTACTTATGATTTTCACCTGCCTTGTACGCGCACCTGTTGCTCATCAGAGACTCCATTTAAGCCTGCCTTTTCCGCTCACTCGTCGTGGCTTCATTGTTTGCATTTGCAACGGTTATGTTGGCATTCTGGTTTTTCGAGCTCATGATTCCTGTGCCAAGTTACCTTAGCTTCTAGTATCCCTGTGCTGAGTAAGTTTTTGCTTTAGCTTCTCGTGCGAACGGCACGCCTTCCTTTTTTGTTTTGTTCCTATCTGTTGTAATGTGTATGATTTATGAGAAATAAATCATCTCCTATCTACACTGTAAAAAAAAAAAAAAGTTGAGAAAACGCAAATTTTCAAGGCAACATGACGCAACAAGATTTTTGCGTTTTCTCAACTTTTGACTACTGCTGGCCAGACACTGTTTTGGTAGTTAAACATAGCGAAACCTTATTTCTGAGTCTGACTGACTTGAAAACTATAATTAGTCCAACAATTGCAAATCGTATTTCACTATTTAGCAGTAGTCAAAAGTTGAGAAAACGCAAAAATCTTGTTGCATCCTGTTGCCTTGAAAATTTGCGTTTTCTCAACTTTCTTTTTTTTACACTGTATGCACGCTTTTTGCGTCCCGGGAGAACGAACCGCAGCACGCTGCACCCGGTCCGTGACAAATGACTGAGCTACGTCATTTCCTGTGATGTCCCACAGGGCATTTCTTGTGGGACGGGATTCGTTCCCAGAGATTCAAATAAAGAACCAACTCTTTTTCTTTACTATAGTGGTCTCGATAACGGGTACCGGTTCTCAAAAAGGGATTCGAGTCCGAGGACTCTGTTCTTTTCTTATCGAACAACCGGGAGCATCATCCCTATTTATGACCTTTGACTCATCACTGAGTGCATCGTAACAAAAAACACATACTCGGGGTATTGTTTATGTATGATTCATCAGTTGGACTATGTAGTCTACCTTTCCTCAGCTGTGACCTGAAGGTGTCATGAAGAGCTGCTGGAACGAATGTCCAGAAGAACAACCGTCACAGAACTGGAAGTCGGTTGAATTGAAAGTGGCTTGGATTCTGCCCAAATGCCTTCATGTCACTTGACCTTGACTTAATTTGTGCATCTCCACAGATCCGTCGAAGTGTTCAGCAGGTGTTAGAAGGCCTTCGTTACCTTCATGAGAAAGGAATTGCTCACCTCGACATCAAGGTAATGCTTTTACGGGATTAGGGCGAGATTCAAACGAGATTTCATCGCATTTGTGTTTGTCTTCTGCTAGCCAGAAAACATTTTGATGACTGGTACCAGCAGTGACCAGATCCGCATATGTGACTTCGGCAATGCCATCAGACTGGAGTCATCCGAGGAGCACTATTGCAAGTATGGCACACCAGAATATGTGAGCCCAGAAATTGTGAACCAGACCCCCGTTTCCACAGCAACAGACATATGGTGAGCCTCATGTACCTTGTGCACTGTTGGCAACCACAACAAAAATTGTTCTCTCAACTATTTTATGCTTCTGCTGCTCTCTACAGGCCAGTTGGCGTCATTACATATCTGTGGTAGGTCATCCAGCAGGGGCACGCATATTTATCCGTCTTTATTTAATATTTAACAAGTATTGAGTCATATATATATATATATAAATATGTTTATTGCAGCCTGACAGGAGTGTCACCATTTGCCGGTGAAAACGACCGCGCCACAGCGTTAAACATTCGCAACTACAATGTGGCCTTTGAAGAGAGTATGTTCTCTGCCCTCTGCAAAGAAGCAAGGGGCTTTGTCATCAAGCTTTTGGTGGTGGACCGCCTGTAAGCATCTCAAATTTAGTTTTGGACAGCCTTTGTATTACGCATCGTAACTAAACTGCAGCATGTTGTGTTTGCACCGCCAGGAGGCCGAGTGCCGTTGAATGCCTCCGCCATCCTTGGTTCAAGGTAGCAGTCAATCTTGTGTTTAATATCCCTTGAAAAATAACTTGCAGGATTTACTTGATCTTAATAAGCTATTGTATTGTCCTCTATGTCCAATGGCTGTGATGCAACAACAAATAAGTTGTATGAACAACCTTCAAATAGAGTAAACCCCCTTAGTTCATTAATGACTAATATATCAAATTGTTTGTATAATCTAAATTCCAATGTAGTACTCATATGTGCTTGATATTAAAATGTAAATAATACAAACCCCGTTTCCATATGAGTGGGGAAGTTGTGTTAGATGTAAATATAAACGGAATACAATGATTTGCAAATCCTTTTCAACCCATATTCAGTTGAATGCACTACAAAGACAAGATAGTTGATGTTCAAACTCATAAACTTTATTTATTTTTTTGCAAATAATAATTAACTTAGAATTTCATGGCTGCAACACATGCCAAAGTAGTTGGGAAAGGGCATGTTCACCACTGTGTTACATGGCCTTTTCTTTTAAAAACACTCAATAAACGATTGGGAACTGAGGAAACTAATTGTTGAAGCTTTGAAAGTGGAATTCTTTCCCATTCTTGTTTTATGTAGAGCTTCAGTCGTTCAACAGTCTGGTGTCTCCGCTGTCGTATTTTACGCTTCATAATGCGCCACACATTTTCGATGGGAGACAGGTCTGGACTGCAGGCGGGCCAGGAAAGTACCCGCACTCTTTTTTTACGAAGCCACGCTGTTGTAACACGTGCTGAATGTGGCTTGGCATTTTCTTGCTGTAATAAGCAGGGGCGTCCATGAAAAAGACAGTGCTTAGATGGCAGCATATGTTGTTCCAAAACCTGTATGTACCTTTCAGCATTAATGGTGCCTTCACAGATGTGTAAGTTACCCATGCCTTGGGCACTAATACACCCCCATACCATCACAGATGCTGGCTTTTCAACTTTGCGTCGATAACAGTCTGGATGGTTCGCTTCCCCTTTGGTCCGGATGACACGATGTCGAATATTTCCAAAAACAATTTGAAATGTGGACTCGTCAGACCACAGAACACTTCTCCACTTTGCATCAGTCCATCTTAGATGATCTCGGGCCCAGAGAAGCCGGCGGCGTTTCTGGGTGTTGTTGATAAATGGCTTTCGCTTTGCATAGTAGAGCTTTAACTTGCACTTACAGATGTAGCGACCAACTGTATTTAGTGACAGTGGGTTTCTGAAGTGTTCCTGAGCCCGTGTGGTGATATCCTTTAGAGATTGATGTCGGTTTTTGATACAGTGCCGTCTGAGGGATCGAAGGTCACGGTCATTCAATGTTGGTTTCCGGCCATGCCGCTTATGTGGAGTGATTTCTCCAGATTCTCTGAACTTTTGATGATATTATGGACCGTAGATGTTGAAATCCCTAAATTGCTTGCAATTGCACTTTGAGAAAGGTTGTTCTTAAACTGTTTGACTATTTGCTCACGCAGTTGTGGACAAAGTGGTGTACCTCGCCCCATCCTTTCTTGTGAAAGACTGAGCATTTCATGGAATCTACTTTTATACCCAATCATGGCACCCACCTGTTCCCAATTAGCCTGTTCACCTGTGGGATGTTCCAAATAAGTGTTTGATGAGCATTCCTCAACTTTATCAGTATTTATTGCCACCTTTCCCAACTTCTTTGTCACGTGTTGCTGCCATCAAATTCTAAAGTTAACGATTATTTGCCAAAAAAAATTGTTTATCAGTTTGAACATCAAATATGTTGTCTTTGTAGCATATTCAACTGAATATGGGTTGAAAATTATTTGCAAATCATTGTATTCCGTTTATATTTACATCTAACACAAGTTCCCAACTCATATGGAAACGGGGTTTGTACTATAACCACTTAAATGTATTTTAAAACATCACATGATGCGTCTTTTTATAAATGCCTCTTCAAAACATTAAATATTTCATGACATTGATTACATTTTGTCTTGCAGTCAGAAAGCAACAATGGCATCTGCACAGCGAGGCTTAAACAGACTTTGTCTAGAAGGCGATGGCAGGTACAGTACACACACTTTTGCACTTACTGATCACATTAGGCACACATTCTAATGAGAGCCAATACAAGCGCTGCATGTGCCAATAAAAATAAATGCGTAACAATCAATTTAGTACTCTGATTGAGTTGTTATTTCAATGATACGGTGATGATATTTGTTAATTATGGTGGCTTTTCATCATTGAAGGCAATCTCAATCCAGACAGATTTTGAGTTGAGATTCTGCAAATAATGGCAATCTTGTCAAACTTCATCCTTCAAGATTGCAATGCTCTCGCCAGCGGAGCACACCAGCTTTTTTTTTTTTTTTACAAAAGAAGACTCATTTAAAAACAAAATAACAGGATTTTCAATAGTATGACATTTGACAGCAAGACGAATTGCAGTTTCACAAAAAGATTCTACAAAATGCACATTTCTGAATATATAGCTTTTTGGCTCTTTACTCATTAGATCAGGGGTGTCCAAAGTGCGGCCCGGGGGCCATTTGCGGACCGCAGGTAATTTTTAACGGCCCCGCGGCACATTCTAAAAATACGATTAAAAAAATAAAAAACATAAAAAGTGGTATAAAAGAGCAAACAGGTGAAATGTAACAAGAACATGTTGCAATTTTACTCTAATAACACAAAGCTGCCATGCAGGCTGTTTCTTTCTTTAAAAAATAATAATGAATCAAAATCAATGTCGTTATGAATTATTGACCTATTCAAAGCTCCAATTACGTCACATTAAATATTCCACTTTGGAATATTTTTTGGGGAAAATATTTTGTGTCTGCCATATAAAAAACAAAGCTGTTTTGTTTAAAGGGCCTAAAACGAACAAACAAAAAACACAAACAACAACAAAAGTTATAATTGACGGATAGATCTGAAGTTGATCTTGAGACTATTGTGTTAAAAGTTTTTAAAAAAAAGTATGATTTATTTTTTAATACTTTACTGAGCAGGACCCTTTTGGATCCCCAATAATTTTAGTGGGACTTTTTTTTTTAAGTGTCTATTTAAGTTGCTCAAAAATAATAATGAATTAATGTTGTTATGAGTTATGCTATGAACTCCAATTATTATATAATCTCAAATATTCTACTTTCTTTCTTTCTTTCTTTTAGTTTATTTAGAACATGAACACATTTACATCATAATACATCACACAATTTCATATCATTTCATTTACATCATGCCCGAAAAGGAGTAGGAAGAAGCAAAGCTTATTTAATCCTACCCCTTTCCCACTTGAAAGCGTTTACAATTATATAAAATAATTTACTGACCTTTTTATATAATAAAATAACATCTATGAATTAGTATATACAACAGTTTGTAATATGTAATTAATTAATTCAGTCATTATTAACATACTGAGATGAAGAATATTTTCAATAAGGTTGGAAGTTTTTCTCATAATTCTTCTTCTTTGTACTTTGTAAGCACTATTAATTTAAACAACCTCTTAAACTGGATCATGTCAGTACAATTTTTAACTTCTTTACTTAATCCATTCCATAATTTAATTCCACATACTGTTATGCTAAAAGTTTTAAGTGTTGTACGTGCATACAAATGTTTTAAATAATTTTTTCCTCTAAGGTTATATTTCTCCTCTTTAGTTGAGAAGAAATGTTGTACATTCTTTGGTAGCAGGTGATAGATTGCTTTGTACATCATTTTAGCTGTTTGCAATTTTACCAAATCACCAAACTTTAATATTTTTGACTTAATAAACAAAGGGTTTGTATGTTCTCTATATTCAACATTATGTATTATGACTTTAAAATGTTATTGGGGGAAAATATTGCATATTTTGTGTTTTTTTCCATAAAAAAAATGGGTTTTCTTTGACAAAAAGAGCATACAACTTAAATCTTGAAAAACACTTTATATTGACAGATAGACCTAATGTTGATCTGGAGATTTAGACCTTGAATAATAATAATAATACTAAATAATGACACATTTGTAATTTTTTTTTTTACCTAAACACTTTGGGGTCCCCAGGATCAAGCCTGAGTGGAGGCCTAAATGTATATTTTTTTATACATATATTGTATTGTTTTTAAAATAAAAAATATCAAAATGGCCCCTGCTTGCTTTAATATTTCAGTGTGCGGCCCTCAGTGGAAAAAGTTTGGACACCCCTGCATTAGATGGTGCAGGTGTGACAAAGGGTGTGTCTGTTGACTAATAGTTTTTTTTACAATTTAATTGACCATTGCTTTCTCATGCTTGTCCTGATTTTTGCTTCTCAGCGCTCCCTCATCAGTTACAAATCCAAGATGGTGATGCGCACAATCCCAGAGATACTTAATGACGCATCTAACCACGTCTCGATTGCAGTGGCCCGGCAATTAAAAGACGGCTCACCGCCGCCTTCCTCGTCCTCCGACTCTGAGGCAGACGTAGATGAGCTGCCCTTCATTCCAATGCCGATATCTATGTTTTTCTCCGGTTCCAGAGTCTCCCTGAATGAGATCCCTGCAGATGAACACATTGCTGTCGAGAAAACTAAGGACGACCTGGACACAATTAGCCCAGACGAGATAAATCAAGAGACAAAACGAGCTCCGTTTAAAAAAGGATTAAGCACTGAGTCTGATGAATCACAAACAAAAGCCAGAAGATCAACCATGAGGAGAGGCAGCTCGGCGGACTCTGCACTACTTCTCCATATTGACCCCGAGGAGGACAATGCCATTGAAGATACAGAAACAAGCAGCAATAGCCTGAAAAAGGCGACTTCTCTGGAACTGCCACACCGCAGCCCAAGCCCTGGCATGACAAAGCTAAGCCAGGAGGATTACGCCTTGAAACTGGAGCTCATGAGACAGCGGCTACTAAGGGGTGGCAACATGGATAAAAAGATGAGTGGCCTCCGAGGGCCTTTGTTTGAAACACTTGGCATGGAAGATGAGAGGCAGACCGGGTCTCTCGATCGTAATCTGAGGAGATCCAGAACAGGGCAATCTACACTCACAAGAGCTGCATCTTCTGAGAATGCTGGAGAGGACACAACAAAGACCAGAGTTTTTCGGAAAAGTGTCTCCTTTACCCAGGGAGATTCTGAGCCCATGCCACTTCACCGCAGGTATGGAGCTCCCTTGGAGATTCCATCTGTCATCAATGTCAGCACCGAGAGTAAGAAGCTTCAGGAAGCAACGTCAATGTCGGCACTAACAGGACAAACGATGCTGGAGTCAGCGTCGCCTACTGAACACAACAATTTTGTCTACCCAACACCAGGGAAAGTGGACCAACGCAAAAAACTGAATTATGAAGAAAAAATAGCCAACAAAGACAAGCTAAATGAAGTTGAATCTGAGTTGAAATTACCTTCAGTAGTTACTCCCATAATAGTGATAGAAGAGGATGATGACGAAGAGGACACAAGAAAAAAATATCAGGACATGCAAATACATGGAGAGGAAGTGATGGAAGATAAAGAAACATCACAAACCTATAAAGAATCATTTGCAAAAAGAAGCAGTGCAGAAGCCATTGTAGTGTCATCTGAAACATCTGATCAGGTTCCTGACAAGTCAAGAGGCAGACCTGAGCCTAAAGAAAATGCTTTATCATCGAAACACTTGGCTGTGTTTGCAAAAGTAGCCGCTGGCCACTCATCTTCTGCTTCAAATTCCTCGTTATCAAATCCGGATATTTCTGGCATGCTTAGCCACCCAAAACTGAGAACAGATATCAAAGACATTGACTCAGAGGAGGTCTTTGAGTCCAGATTTAAGAAGCGGGAATCCTCTTTGACCCGTGGCCTCAGAAAGCTGACAAGAAACAAATCAGAAGGGGAATCGCCTGTGCCAAGCCGTAAGATTGGCGGTGGAGGTGAAGAGGTTTACAGGCCAGGGCCAAGGGGAGCACCTCTTGAGATGAGCTCCAAAGGGCTACAAGAGAAGTCCAAATCAGTTCAAGACCTACGTGAAGATGAGATAAAGGAACGAGGCCTGAGCCTTATCGGAAGGTTTTCATTACGAGGAAAGAGATCACCATCCGATGACAAAAAGGGAGACAAATCCACTGAAAGAAAGACTCAGGATGCACAGGAAAGTGCGGCCACTAAGAGGGTTACTTGGGCAATTGGTCGAAGTAAATCTCTGGACACCAAAGAGCAAGATAGAGAACAAAGAAAGGCTGATGAGTCTGCAATTTCTTCTGTGAGGCGCAGGTTTGAGTCCAAAGTGGCAGGAATCTCTGCTAAAATAAGAACCCAGTCTGAGGATAGGAAGGATAAACATGCCGAGGGAAGTCAGAAAGAGACGGATTTGAAGAAGATCACAGATTCTTCCGTCTTTGCAATGCGACAGAAGTTTGAGAATAAAGTGGCAGGAATTTCCACCAAAATACGAAGCCAGTCGGACGAGAGAAAAGAGAACACAGAAGGAAAGAGGACACCGTTGTTTTCTCGCCATCGCCACTCACGCTCTGAGGGTCGTGGACTGCAAGAAATCTGTGTGCCTGAAAATCAGCTTGCAAAACAGGTTGCCGTCGGCACCTCTAAAGAGTCGATTGAATCTGTTTCAAGTGTTCATTCTGAGAAAGAGAACGACCGGCGGTCTAGATGGGACAGGTGGGGTCTAAGCAGGAGCAAAAAAGACAAAACACCTTCCCAGACTGACATTCTTTTACCTGCCCCAAAAGAGGAGGAGAACTCAAACACTCCGAAGTTTGTCCGTTCTGCGTCAGATTTCCCACCGGTGTTCCATATCAAACTCAAGGACCAAATACTGCTAGAAGGAGAGCAGGTCACCCTTTGCTGCCTACCGGCAGGAAGTCCACCTCCTGACATTTCATGGATGAAAGGTATTTGAACGCTAGTAGCAATAAAGATATTGTCATTTCTCAAAAAAGTCATGTTTTTAATGCAGGTTTGAATTAATTGTTGCATTTCCGTTACAGATCGTAAAGCTGTGCTGGCGGATGACCGCATTAGTCTGATCTCCCATCCAGACGGCAGGCAGCTTCTTACCATCCTCAAGTGTAGCCATAAAGATGCCGGGGTGTACGAGTGTTTAGCTACTAATCCCATTGCTGCCATCACCACGTCCTGTACACTGTCAATAGCTTGTGAGTGACGTGACAACCAAGCATTTATCAAAACATGGTATTTCCTCCTAAATTACCTATCTCTTTTATCACACCATTCAATTATGCATGGTATTTGCTGAATTGGGTTGTAGTGGTAGAAAAAATTTAATAAATACGAATATAATACTTTGATGCAGACTGTAAAGCTGTGATTGGATGTTTTAGTACATCATTTCAGACATGTACAACTCCTTCAGAGAGCCAGTATCACAAACGCCGTCTTTCAAAATGTGCAATATAAGTAAGCGTCTGTTGTAACACATCAGATAGTTGCACCTCCAATAGCACTCTCCGTCTCTCTTAAAGGCCTACTGAAACCCACTACTACCGACCACGCAGTCTGATAGTTTATATATCAATGATGAAATCTTAACATTGCAACACATGCCAATACGGCCGGGTTAACTTATAAAGTGACATTTTAAATGTCCCGCTAAACTTCCGGTTGAAAACGCCTTTGGATGATGACGTATGCGCGTGACGTAGCCAGTGAAACTGGAGTATCGGTAGCCCATTGAAGCCAATACAAAATAGCTCTGTTTTCATTTCATAATTCCACAGTATTCTGGACATCTGTGTTGGTGAATCTTTTGCAATTTGTTTAATGAACAATGGAGACTGCAAAGAAGAAAGTTGTAGGTGGGATCGGTGTATTAGTGGCTGGCTGTAGCAACACAACAAGGAGGACTTACTTGGATAGCAGACGCGCTAGCCGACGCTAGCCGCCAACCGCATCTGTGATCGGGTGAAGTCCTTCGTCGCGCCGTCGATCCCTGGAACGCAGGTGAGCACGGGTGTTGATGAGCAGATGAGGGCTGGCTGGTGTAGGTGGAGCGCTAATGTTTTTATCATAGCTCTGTGAGGTCCGGTTGCTAAGTTGCTAAGTTAGCTTCAGCGTCGTTAGCAACAGCATTGTTAAGCTTTGCCAGGCTGAGAATTATTAACCGTGTAGTTACATGTACATGGTTTAATAGTATTGTTGATCTTCTGTCTATCCTTCCAGTCAGGGATTTATTTATTTTGTTTCTATCTGCATTTGAGCCAGATGCTATCACGTTAGCTCAGTAGCTAAAGAGCTTCGCCGATGTATTGTCGTGGAGATAAAAGTCACTGTGAATGTCCATTTCGCGTTCTCGACTCTCATTTTCAAGAGGATATAGTATCCGAGGTGGTTTAAAATACAAATCCGTGATTCACAATAGAAAAAGGAGAGAGGGTGGAATCCAATGAGCCAGCTTGTACCTAAGTTACGGTCAGAGCGAAAAAAGATATGTCTTTCACTGCATTCTAGTCCGTCACTCTAACTTTCCTCATCCACGAATCTTTCATCCTCAAATTAATGGGGTAATCGTCGCTTTCTCGGTCCGAATCGCTCTAGCTGCGTTGAAAACAATAGGAAAATATGAGGAGGTGACCAACTGACTACGTCACGCTACTTCCGGTAGGGGCAAGGCTTCTTTTTATCAGAGACCAAAAGTTGCGAACTTTATCGTCGTTGTTCTATACTAAATCCTTTCAGCAAAAATATGGCAATATCGCGAAATGATCAAGTATGACACATAGAATGGATCTGCTATCCCCGTTAAATAAATAAAAAATCATTTCAGTAGGCCTTTAAGTCACCATTGTGCACTTGTGACGCAGGAAGCTAACAAGCTAAATAGTCAGAAGGTGCCATGGTTTCTCAGTGAGTTGACTCACCAGAAAACGCTGTCCAAGATTTTAAAGTACCATTGAGTATTGTACATTGAGATTTGCATACATATGGGAGTTTCATGTTAAAATTACATATGTTTTAGATAACGGAGGGAACACTGTACAAACAAATGCAATCTATGTTTTTCATAATACAGAATGTCACCTCATTGGGTCCTCTTCTCTCTTCCCCTTTTTTTTTTTTAAAATGCTGAAGATATTCCTAAGCGACCGGGGACCCCTGAGGTCCCTCAGACGTACAACAACACTGCCCTGGTGCTTTGGAAGCCGGCAGACACCAAGCCTCCGTGCAGCTATACTCTGGAAAGGAAGTCAGAAGGTGACAAAATAAATAAATACATTTGAAACTGGATCGATAAAGATAAGCAACACCTTGGGATTGCATCATACCTCCTTGTCTTTGCTCCAAACAGAGCAAAGGGAAAGGTTTGAATTGAACATCAATCGTTTTATTTGATAAAATCTCACCAAGCATTTGGTTTACATCCAAGGGGGTAACGTTTTACAGAATTGATTGATTGATTGAGACTTTTATTAGTAGATTGCACAGTGAAGTACATATTCCGTACAATTGACCACTAAATGGTAACACCCCAATACGTTTTTCAACTTGTTTAAGTCGGGGTCCACTGAAAACCCATGGGTTGCATCTTGTTTCATCAGGAGATTCAACGTGGCAAACTGTAGCCACCAGAGTGGTTGACTGCTACTACAATGTGACCGACTTACCGCGAGGTGGCTTGTTTAGGTTCCGTGTGTCCTGCGTGAATAAGGCAGGACAGGGGCCACATAGCAACTGTTCAGCTCCAGTCAATTTGGACTCAACAGGTATTTTTAGCAACGTTGGACACAACATGCAAATGCACTGATTGTACTTAAAGACATACTGAAATGAAATGTTCTTATTTAAACGGGGATAGCAGGTCCATTCTATGTGTCATACTTGATCATTTCAAGATATTGCCATATTTTTGCTGAAAGGATTTAGTAGAGAACATCGACGATAAAGTTTGCAACTTTTGGTCGCTGATAAAAAAGCCTTGCCTGTACCGGAAGTAGCGTGACGTCACAGGTTGTGGAGCGCCTCACATCTGCACATTGTTTACAATCATTCCCACCAGCAGCGAGAGCGATTCGGACCGAGAACGCGACGATTACCCCATTAATTTGAGCGAGGATGAAAGATTTGTGGATGAGGAAAGTGAGAGTGAAGGATTAGAGTGCAGTGCAGGACGCCAGGATGTATCTTTTTTCGCTCTGACCGTAACTTAGGTACAAGGACTCATTGGATTCCACACTTTCTCCTTTTTCTATTGTGGATCACGGATTTGTATTTTAAACCACCTCGGATACTATATCCTCTTGAAAATGAGAGTCGAGAACGCGAAATGGACATTCACGGTGACTTTTATCTCCACGACAATACATCGGCGAAACACTTTAGCTACGGAGCTAACGTGATAGCATCGTGCTTAACTGCGGATAGAAACAGAAGAAATAAGCCCCTGAGTGGAAAGATAGACAGAAGATCAACAATACTACTATTACTTCTACTATCAGGAGACACCGAACCAAACCCTGGACCTGTAACCACACGGTTAATGTTGTCCCGCCTGGCGAAGCCTAGCAATGCTGTTGCTAACGACGCCATTGAAGCTAACTTAGCTACGGGACCTCGACAGAGCTATGCTAAAAACATTAGCTCTCCACCTACGCCAGCCCTCATCTGCTCATCACCACCCGTGCTCACCTGCGTTCCAGCGATTGACGGCGCGACGGAGGACTTCACCACGATCATCGGTGCGGTCGGCGGCCCGGAGACGGAGGAAGTCAACCCAGACACCGGTGAGGACAGCGGCACGGCGGCGGACTGCTAATACACCGATCCCACCTACAGCTTTCTTCTTTGCTGTCTCCATTGTTCATTAAACAAATTGCAAAAGATTCACCAACACAGATGTCCAGAATACTGTGGAATTTTGCGATGAAAACAGACGACTTAAGCTGGCCACCGTGCTGTTCCAAAATGTCTGCTACAATCCGTGACGTCACGCGCAAACGTCATCATACCGAGACGTTTTCAGCCGGATATTTCCCGGGAAATCTAAAATTGCACTTTATAAGTTAACCAGACCGTATTGGCATGTGTTGCAATGTTAAGATTTCATCATTGATATATAAACTATCAGACTGCGTGGTCGGTAGTAGTGGCTTTCAGTAGGCCTTTAAAGATATTTTTGGAAACACATTGCAGTACTGTTGTCTTTGGTTCTCAGCTCAAGACGCAATACCAGAGGTGGCTGTTGTGAAGACAGCGAACAAACGAGAGCCTCTGGTGTCCCCCTCATCCATCCCCCAACTCACACCCATGATGACTGTCACAGTTACAGCTGCTGAAGATGCAACTGCACAAGTGATGTCCCCTTCTGCAGCAGAATCGCCATCATCCTTAGGTCCTTCAAGCCATAATACACCAAAAAATACACCACATGACCCAAAAACAAGCGCTAAACATCCCTCTGCACCATTTATAGTGCCCAAACCCCAAAGTCCCGTGAACATTGTGTCTCCTATGACCCAGAGTCCCATCACACTTGTAACTCCACCTTCAACCCCCACCAAACCAGCCTCAGTGCCCATTAAAGGCACCACAGCATCTGTGGCCACATCTCCTGTCTCCTTCTCCCCTCAAGTGCTTCAAACATCCAGCCTGAGCCCCATCGGTGAAGGGGTCAGTACGCCCGGCAGAGGGACCCCATCCACGGCTCTGCGGCAAGGGGTTCCACAAAAACCGTACACCTTCCTGGATGAGAAATCCAGGTGATGGACAATGTTATCATTAAACCTCTCATCCGACATTGGAAAGTGATACATCTAAACCAAACTATTTCCAGGGGTCGTTTTGGAGTCATCCGCGAATGCCGTGAGAATGCCACGGGCAGAATGTACATGGCCAAGATCATCCCCTATAGCCATGAGAACAAACAGGAGGTGTTGAAGGAGTATGAGATTCTGAAATCCCTGCACAATGAAAGAGTCATGGCATTGCACGAGGCCTACGTCACGCCACGCTACGTTGTGCTGGTGGCAGAGTACTACACAGGCAAAGAGCTTCTGCACAGCCTAATAGACAGGTTCTAAACAGTCATTCAAGCAGGATATAATACACACGAAAGCACCATCCTTGTTGAAATCTTTTTTCTCAATAATAGGTTTCGCTACTCTGAGGATGACGTGGTGGAGTACTTGGTGCAGATCCTTCAGGGAGTCGAGTACCTCCACAACCGCAGGGTCCTCCACTTGGACTTGAAACCCGACAACATTATGGTGACAAACAATAACACCATCAAGATTGTAGACTTTGGGAGCGCTCAGAGCTTTAACCCGCTCAGTCTTAAGCAGCAGGACTCGGTAACAGGAACTCTGGAATACATGGGTAAGCCCAATCACTCATGTATATTTGTGCTTATGTCAATATAAATGTATTATTAAATGTGCTTAAAGCTCCTGAAATGGTGAAAGGTGAAGTGGTGGGGCCCCCAGCAGATATTTGGACAGTCGGAATTGTTATCTACATTATGTGAGTTTCTTATCGAAATGTCGAAATACACCATCTGATCCTTTTAAAGGCCTACTGAAATGATTTTTTTTTATTTAAACGGGGATAGCAGATCCATTCTATGTGTCATACTTGATCATTTCGCGATATTGCCATATTTTTGCTGAAAGGATTTAGTAGAGAACATTGACGATAAAGTTCGCAACTTTTGGTCGCTGATAAAAAAAAGCCTTGCCTGTACCGGAAGTAGCGTGACGTCACAGGTTGAAGGGCTCCTCACATTTCCCCATTGTTTACACCAGCAGCGAGAGCGATTCGGACCGAGAAAGCGACGATTACCCCATTAATTTGAGCGAGGATGAAAGATTTGTGGATGAGGAACGTGAGAGTGACGGACTAGAGTGCAGTGCAAGACGTATCTTTTTTCGCTCTGACCGTAACTTAGGTACTATATCCTCTTGAAAATGAGAGTCGAGAACGCGAAATGGACATTCACAGTGACTTTTATCCCCACGACAATACATCGATGAAGCACTTTAGCTACGGAGCTAACGTGATAGCATCGTGCTTAAATGCAGATAGAAACAAAATAAATAACTGTTACCACACGGTTAATGCTGTGCCGCCTGTCGAAGCCTAGCAATGCTGTTGCTAACGACGCCATTGAAGCTAACTTAGCTACGGGACCTCGTCAGAGCAATGATAAAAACATTAGCGCTCCACCTACGCCAGCCCTCATCTGCTCATCAACACCCGTGCTCACCTGCGTTCCAGCGATCGACGGCGCGACGAAGGACTTCACCCGATCATCGATGCGGTCGGCGGCTAGCGTCGTATAACGCGTCTGCTATCCAACTCAAAGTCCTCCTGGTTGTGTTGCTGCAGCCGGCCGCTAATACACCGATCCCACCTACAGCTTTCTTCTTTGCAGTCTCCATTGTTCATTAAACAAATTGCAAAAGATTCACCAACACAGATGTCCAGAATACTGTGGAATTTTGCGATGAAAACAGAGCTTTTTGTATTGGGATACAATGTGTCCCAATACTTCCATTTCAACCATTGACGTCACGCGCAAACGTCATCATACATAGACGTTTTCAAGCGGAAGTTTCCCGGGAAATTTGAAATTGCACTTTATAAGTTAACCCGGCCGTATTGGCATGTGTTGCAATGTTAAGATTTTATCATTGATATATAAACTATCAGACTGCGTGGTCGGTAGTAGTGGCTTTCAGTAGGCCTTTAAGGGACACCGTCATCACCTAACTCTATTTTTGTCACGAACAAAAAAGGCTTAGTGGCCGACTGCCTTTTCAAGACAAAGACCTGCAGAGGGTTAAATCCAAGATCCTGACGGCGAAGTTTGACCCAACAAGACTGTACCCCAACGTGTCCCAAAGTGCTTCTGCTTTTGTCAAGAAGATGTTGAGCAGTTACGCTTGGTGAGAATATCTAATAACATTATGAACATATTGTGTATACATTCAAGGATCAAGACACACCAGTTAATTTTAGGGATGCAAAAATGTAATCACTTGTTCCTAATTCCATTTCCGACATTTCCTAAAGTTTAATCAAAATGTGCCCACAACTGTTAGTGCCTCTTATCCAGGGGTGTCAAACTGAAATACAGAGTGGGCCAAAATTTAAAACTGAACAAAGCCGCGGGCCAAGGTTGAACAAATTAACCTTTTTGATAGGGACCCAAACAAGTTTTGCATTAAATATTGAACAAGCAAGGCTTATATAACTTTATAGGGACATGCAAAATCGAGTTTCAAATAATAATAATACAAATTAAAAAATATCAATGGCATATCAAATACAATTTAAATAAAAATTGAATGCACTGCTTTTAACGTCCTCTACGAGCTGACGTCATGTCCGCTTTTCATCCCCTCTAACAACGTGCCCGCCCAGTCACAAGATATGTGCGGCTCCTGTATGCACACTGAAGTGAATGCAACGCATACTTCATCAACAGCGATACAGTTTACACTGAGAGTGGCCGTATAAACAACTTTAACATTGTTAGAAATATACGCCACACTGTGAATCCACACCAAACAAGAATGGCAAACACATTTCGGGAAAACATCCGCAAAGTAACACAACAGAAAAAATACCCAGAACCCTTTGCAGCAGTAACTCTTCCGGGACGCTACAAGGTGTGTGTGTGTGTGTTATTTAAAGTTATTTAATAAGAAGCCAAAAGTGCAAAAACAATAATGTTCGTGTTGGAGGAGTTGTGAATGAATGAAATATGAAATCCGTGCTGCAGTCGCTGCTGGGCCACAACATTAGGTACACCTGCAGACTGCAGCACGGATTTCATATTTCATTCATTCACAACTCCTCCAACACGAACATTATTGTTTTTGCACTTTTGGCTTCTTGTTAAATAACTTTTTCAAATAGATTCAATCGTGCACGTTGAAACTTTAAGTGTGAGCTTTAGTTGATATAACACTCCCGTCAGGGGGTGCATTCTACGCCGGGAGTGCATTATCCGGCACAACACCTGGACGCTACAATATACACCCCCGCTACCTCCAAGCCAGGCCGAAAATCTAATCAATTGTTCCTAATCTCATTTTGGACATTTCCTGAAAGTTTCAAGAAAATCTACCAATAACCTTTTGAGTTAGTTTGCTAACGAACTAACTAACGGACAAACAAACCGCCAGATCGTACTTTTAACCTTTTAGACGTCAAACTTGTTTTTATTGAGGGCCACATGACAGTTATGGCCGCTTGTAACTGTGAATAATAAGTATAAATTTCCGACTTGACGTTATTACACAATTATTTATTAGTTATATAGTTTTTTATGTCCACTGTGTAAAAAACACAAATATATATATTTTACAGTTAAAAAAACTGACAGCTCAGTTGCCAAAATGTTACTGTATAGTATCAATGTTTTAATGTAAAATGTTGTATTACTGTAAATACAAAAAACAGTACCGCACTTAGTTTTTTGTTTTATTCATCACAGTAAAAGTCTGGGAATGGGTTTTTTCATTTTTACAGTCTTTCGTATGAGACAGCTAGGCAATGTCAGCCAGCTTACTGTGTCAGGGCTCAGATTATCGAGGTCCAGGTCATTGGGTGGGGGAAAGGTGGGGCACTCGTGGATGATGTGGTGGGCGGTCTGTTCCTCGGCGATGCATGGGCAGGCTGCTGATGGGCAGGCTGCTGATGGGCAGGCTGCTGATGGGCGTTGAATCAGCCAACACCCGTCCGTGTCCGGTTTAGTGTTGACCAGTTCTTGCGAGGAAGGTCAGCGCCCGGTGGTAGGCTTGCATTTGGGTTGACAGAGTTGAGGAGGTCGGGGGGGGTCTCCTGCCAGCTGGTTCTCCATGCTTCAAGTGTGTTGAATTTGGGTCCACCAAGAGTTACTGGGTGGCGGGAGAACGGGGGCCGGAAGGGTAGGCGTTGGCGACCATGGTCTTGGGAGTCTTGGGAGAGCTACAAGTTTGTGCAGGAGATGGGTTGGATCCTGCGAGGCCTTACTCACAAGTCTGTGTAAGGCGGCTGGTGCGATGCCAGATAGTACCGGGAGAAACTCCGTTGGGGTGGGTTTCAGGCAGCCGGTGACAATCCTCATGGTCTCATTGAGGGTGACATCGAGTTTCTTGGCATGTGCGCGGCGACACCATGCAGGGGAGGCATATTCTGCCGCGCTGTACACCAGGGCAAGGACGCCGGTTCTTAAGGTGTAGGCGCTTGCTCCCCAAGACCAGCCTGCTAGTCGGCATAGGAGGTTATTCTTGGAGGATACTTTGTTTTTCACTCAGTACAGATTGGTGTCTTATCGCAGTTTTGTGAATTACAAACTCGAACTCGTTTTGTGCTGACTTTGAAGCTAGCTTATCTCTTTCTGTAGTTAGTTTCTACGGCTAATACCATAGCACACCGATGTGTTAGTACGCTAGAAAAATAGTTTCCTCTGTGTTTGCTCTTACGATAACAATGTTGCTACTGTTTGGTTTAATTTTACAGTTACGGAACATAAATGAAGTATTGTTGACTGTTTTTGAATGCATTTACAATGCATTAGCTGCCCTGCTAGCTACCAAAACCGAGCCGATTTTAGAAAGCGGAAAAAAAATAAATTGTATTTTTGTCTCTCATATAATGATTGTCATCCTCGTCCAGACAGAATGATGACACGGCAGTGCGGCTGGATCAAAAGAGACGTCGGAGACGCTTTACTGTACCAAAAGTTGCTTTATTACAAGCGAGCGTCATTATACAGGACTGCAGTTCCTGGAGGAGGTCGGGTCAAAAATGAAGGACTCCTAACTTGGAGGAGCCAAACCCTCAGTTTTATATTCCTCTTTCCTGTCTCTGGGTGTGTGCTAGGTCAGGACAACACACCCAGACCATAAGAGTAGATGTTCGTGTGTAAGTGTCTGGAAAGACAGCAGATCCAGGTCGTATCTTAGATGCTGTCGTTAAGCTAAACGTGTAGTCTCTTCTCACGGATAGGGCCATCACCCTAGAATACCAAGGTCCGATTTTATTTCCTTTTCTTCCGCGAGAACTAATCCAATACACACACAAATGTCAATACTAAAAGGCCCTATGTTATTATGAGCCCAACCTGAAATACCGAGCATTTAAACTGGTAGTTTTCTTTCTCCCAGATTAATATAAACATTCACCATGTGCAAAACATAATATGAGTTAATTAATTCACTTCACCCTTTAAGTTTGACACCTGTGTTTTAGAGCCTCCATATTTCCTATTCATCCCCTGCAATGTAAACCCCAAAAAGAGTAAAATACAATGTTCAAAACACACACATTGTAAAAGGAAGATTCACAGAACTGGATGAACCTTCTTCTTTTTTTATACAACGCATGAGGAAACACTGCCCCCTGTTGGCAAAGAAGATGTAAAGTCAAACAGCGGAAACCCAAAGTTTGGTTAAGCCTTTTATCGTTGATCGTACCTATGACAATAATTCTAAACTTTTTTTTTTGGTTAAATACCACCTGTGAAATATTATATTTCTAGACAAGTACCCCCTAACCAGAATAAATATTTGTTGTTTAAATTAAAATAAGTAAAATACAGCACTGTTGTGTCATTATCTGATTTACTGTATTTATTACGGTATAATCTCGTCTGTAATATTTGGAAATCCATATAAAAATACGGTAACACTTTAGTATGGAGAACATATTCACCATTAATTAGTTGCTTGTTAAAGTAACAAAGACTTAATTTAGAGTTATTTGGACACTAGGGCAGGGGTCGGCAACCCAAAATGTTGAAAGAGCCATATTGGACCAAAAATACAAAAACAAATCTGTCTGGAGCCGCAACAAATTAGAAGCCATATTACATACAGATAGTGTGTCATGAGATATACATTGAATTGAGATGACTTAAAGGAAACTAAATGAGCTCAAATATAGCTACAAATGAGGCATAATGATGCAATGGGTGAGGGCGGACCTACGTCACTTCCGCCTACCAATCCCCTAGCAACCGGGAATTCGTTGAAAACAAACCAGCTCACAGCGAACACAGCATTGACAGAAAAAGCATTTAACGAGCGTTGTGGCTTGGAAGTCGGCGTTAAATCCTTCATTTACGCATTTTTACTTATTCGCATGTCGTGTGAAAAAACGAAAATGTATTATTTGCGTCAGACTCGTCTCAGTGAACTTTAAAGCTTCTCAGGCTTAGCTTAGCTTGCTAGTTAGCTTAGCCTGCGCGCTACTAAGAAAGAGACGCGGAAGTTATCAAGATCAAGTGTTAGTGTATAAAATATTGAGAGATTTGAGCTATACATATACTCCTCCCCCCTTAACTACCACCAAATTTGGAGGTCTCAAGGTTGGCAAGTATGGCCACCCCTCAGACAATAAGTTTTTGTCCTTGCACAAATAGAAAACGTACAGCTTGAGCACAATAGCTAATAACTATAGCAACGGACTTTAAGCATACTAAAGTTGTGTGATAATATATATACATGATTATTCTAACACTGATGCGTTTTAATAGATTTTTAAATGCGCCAGAAAAAAACCCGTTTTGTACACTGTTGATGTGTTTCAATGATAAGTAGTAGGGCGTATATGTGTTCCTGTATAGCAGTGGTCCCCAACCCCCGGGCCACGGCCCGGTACCGGTCCGCGGACCGATTGGTACCGGGCCGCGCAAGAAATTAAAAAAAAAAAAAAAAAAAATTTTTTTTTTTTTTTTAAAAATTAAATCAACATAAAAAACACTATATACATTATATATCAATATTGATCAATACAGTCTGCAGGGATACAGTCCGTAAGCACACATGATTGTATTTCTTTATGAAAAAAAAAATAATAATAATAATCCACCCCCCCTCCCCCCGGTCCGTGGGACAAATTTTCAAGCGTTGACCGGCCCCCAGCTACAAAAAGGTTGGGGACCACTGCTGTATAGTATTTCTCCAGCAATGGTCATGTGGTGACATCAATTATGGTATTTTGAGAGGTAATCATTGAAGTCGGACATGACTGAAGGCCTAAGTGGGAAACGCACGGCCCCGCCACTGATCGATAGGCATCTGTGTTTTCAGGGCCCGCCCGACCACACGCGACTGCATCACCCACGCGTGGCTGCAGGATACTTACCTGATGAAGCTGAGAAGGCAGACTCTCACCTTCGCCACCGCCGGACTCAAGGAGTTCCTGGTGGAGCAGCAGTGTCGCCGCGCCGAGAGCTCCACCAAACACAAGGTGCAGCTGCGCACCTACCAAAACGCGCCCCGGTCCGTGCCGCCAGGTCCCGGCCCAAAGTGAAATAACCGAGAACGGACCGACTCCCGTCGCCTGGAATGACGCATTGTTGACCGCTCTTAAGGCTGCCAAGTCAGCCGCAGAAGACGAGATACTTTCAGACGCCAACACATTGTGTGCAAATTCTTAACACTGAAATTGTTCATCATCAGCCTTCTTTTTACGTCACGCACCACCTGTGAATGTACCATACTTTGAGCTGCTAACTTATATTTGCATTTGCGTTACACATTGGTTTAAAAAAAAAAAAAAAAAAAAAATCGCAATTACTTTTCCTTTAAATGTTTACTTTTTTCATGTTAATTTATTTGCATGCATGCACGAGCATCTTTCAATCACTTTTTGGACTCAATAAGGGAAAACAAAAAAGAAGAGGAGAATCCTTGTGGTTGTTATTTAAGGTAGGGTGCAATTAACGTGTCTGTGTTTAAACGTGGATTACAAGCAGTGAGCGGTGGAGATTAGAACAGTTTGTGGGGGGGCGTGGCCTGCGGACCTGCAGCAAAGCGGGGTGTGCCAGGACCGGTTTCGAGATTATCGACCGGTGCGTAGTCTTCCACAATTTCAAATTGTGGAAGACTTGCTCTTCCGGGTTCTTAAGACCACCAACTACGGACATGACCGCCTCGTTCATCTTTCTGAACAATGATTTATTTTGCAATTTGTGTTCGTTTTCAGTTATTTCTGTCCGTCTCGCCCTCACTCTCGTTCGTGCTCGGGTTTTCTCTCCACCGTCAACAACCCCTCTCCTTCCCGGCTGCCGCTCTTTAACAGAGCGACCGGTGATTAGATAAGCCAGCCCAGGTGTGCCATCTACGCACCTCTCGCTAATCTCGAAACCGGTCCTGGCGCACCCCGCTTCGCTGCAGGTCCGCAGGCCACGCCACCCCACACAGTCACACCACAATGGTGAACTCCTGTGGTTCCTCAGTGTTACTCGTACTTTGGTGAAGTTATGGTTGCCCAGTCAGTGCCTGGATTGGAGTCCAATCCAAAGTGTTTTAATGTGTTCCGGTGGTAAATCACATGTTTTTTTTTAACAAACCTTAGCCCCACTGTTGCAACTTTACAACGACATACTCTTGTCGACATGTGACAGTATTGATGGCATTTAATAGTCCTGTTACTCTAACAGCACTCCATTTTTCTTTGAATTTGGATGCTTAAGAATTTGTAAATGTGCCACTTTGCGGTGTTTATACGTGGGAAATGTTTTTTTTTTTTTTTCCAGAGACAGTATGTAATAAAATGTTGATAGAAAGTCTTGTCGTTCAACATTCTTCGTGCGTTTTTAATCCAAGCCAATCCACTTTATTTATATAGCACATTTAAACAACAAAAATGTTTCCACAACAATATTAAAAACAATATTCATACTGAATAAAAACAAAAAATAAATAAATATAAAAACAATATAAAAATAAATATGATTAAAAAACGGTTTTAAAGGGTAAAACCAATTAAAACAGTATCGTATTTTTCGGACTATAAGTCGCTCCGGAGTATAAGTCGCACCGGTCAAAAATGCATAATAAAGAAGGAAAAAAACACATATAAGTCGCATTTTTGGGGGGAAATTTATTTGATGAAACCCAACACCAAGAATAGACATATGAAAGGCAATTCAAAAAAATAAATAAAGAATAGTGAACAACAGGCTGAATAAGTGTACGTTATATGAGGCATAAATAACCAACTGAGAACGTGCCTGGTATGTTAACGTAACATATTAGGTGGCAAGATGGCTACATGACTCTTGTCTTACATTAAACATTAAGAAAACTGCAACAATGTATTTTGTAAACAAATATAAAATGTCATCCTTTCCAAATATAACGGTTAATAAGGAAATAATACAAAATGTTAGTGAATATCGTTACCTGGGTGTCATTTTAGAGCTTTAAAAAACATATCAAACAGATGTGCCAGAGTCTTAAATACAACATAAAAACGTTCAAATGTATCAGGAATTCATTAACACTGGAGGCAGCTCAAACTTATTTTAATGCAATGATTATGTCTCGTTTTTATTATTGTATAACATGTTGGTCGCAGGCAAGCAAAATGACACTGAGGCCATTGGAAACTTTGCACAAACAATCCCTCAAAATCCTTGACCGAAAACCACAACACCACCATCATTGTTTAGTTCTCCAAAAATATACATTGTTAAATTTAGCTAACGTTCAAAGATTAGCATCAATACGAATGGCCCATCGAATCTTAAAGGCCTACTGAAATGATTTTTTTTTTTTTTTAAACGGGAATAGCAGATCCATTCTATGTGTCATACTTGATCATTTCGCGATATTGCCATATTTTTGCTGAAAGGATTTAGTAGAGAACATCGACGATAAAGTTCGCAACTTTTGCTCGCTGATAAAAAAAAGCCTTGCCTGTAGCGGAAGTAGCGTGACGTCACAGGAGCTAGTATTCCTCACAATTCCCCGTTGTTTACAATGGAGCGAGAGAGATTCGGACCGAGAAAGTGATGATTACCCCATTAATTTGAGCGAGGATGAAAGATTTGTAGATGAGGAACGTTACAGTGAATGACTTGAGAGGCAGTGATGGACGTATCTTTTTTCGCTCTGACCGTAACTTAGGTACAAGCTGGCTCATTGGATTCCACACTCTCCTTTTTCCATTGTGGATCACGGATTTGTATTTTAAACCACCTGGGATACTATATCCTCTTGAAAATGAGAGTCGAGAACGCGAAATGGACATTCAGTGCCTTTTATCTCCACGACAATACATCGGCGAAATGCTTTAGCTACGAGCTAACGTGATAGCATCGTGCTTTAACTGCATATAGAAACAAAAAAATAAACCCCTGACTGGAAGGATAGATAGAAAATCAACAATACTATTAAACCGTGGACATGTAAATACACGTTTAATGCTTTCCAGGCTGGCGAAGGTTAACAATGCTGTGCTAACGACGCCATTGAAGCTAACTTAGCAACTTAGCAACGGGACCTCACAGAGCTATGCTAAAAACATTAGCTCTCCAACTACGCCAGCCAGCCCTCATTTGCTCATCAACACCAGTGCTCACCTGCGTTCCAGCGATCGGCAGAAGGACGAAGGACTTCACCCGATGCGTTTGGCGGCCCGGAGACGTAGGAAGTCAAGGTGAGGTCGGCGGCTAGCGCGGCTAGCGCTCCAACAAAGTCCTCCTGGTTGTGTTGCTGTAGTCCGCTGCTAATACACCGATCCCACCTACAACTGTCTTCTTTGCAGCCTTCATTGTTCATTAAACAAATTGCAAAAGATGTCCAGAATACTGTGGAATTATGAAATGAAAACAGAGCTTTTTGTATAGGATTCTACGGGGTACCATAACTTCCGTTACTCTGACTTCGTCACGCGCATACGTCATCATACCGCGACGTTTCAGCCGGATATTTCCCGGGAAGTTTTAAATGTCACTTTATAAGTTAACCCGGCCGTATTGGCATGTGTTGCAATGTTAAGATTTCATCATTGATATATAAACTATCAGACTGCGTGGTCGCTAGTAGTGGCTTTCAGTAGGCCTTTAAGTAAGTGTCTAGATAACTCCTGGAATTTACTGGCTTAAAACTGCCAAAGGTATAGATGTGTATGACCAAGTTAAAGGAAAGGACAGGCTGTCTTCTTCTAATGGATTTATTACAATCTTTGCAGGCTGGGTAACATTTGCTGTGGTCTGGAACGACATGGCACACAATCACAAATGCAGCCAATATCACATACAGGTAATGTGTCATGAGACACGCAAATATCAATTAAATACACACAGGACATAAGTAAAGGAAATTAAATGAACTCAAATTATACCTACAAACGAGGCACAGTGATGCAATATGTAGCCTTAAAAGCATGTTAGCACGGATTATTAGCACTCCACGCAAGTCAATAACATCATCAAAGCTCACCTTTGTGCATTCACGCACAGCATAAAACGTTTGGTGGGCAAAATGAGACAAAGAAGGAGTGGCATAAAACACGTCTTTCTGTGGCAGCGTCGGAGAAAGTCGTACATGTAAACCAACTCCAAAAACCTCCCTCCCCTATTTACACTCATTCACACAAAAGGGTTGTTTCTTTCTGTTATTAATATTCTGCTTCCTACATTATATATCAATATATATCAATACAGTCTGCAAGGGATACAGTCAGTGCGTGCTTCTTGTCCACTAACCTTTAACAGTTAATTTTACTCATTTTCATTGATTACTAGTGTGAAAGTCGATCCCTGCCCGTTCCACGGATACCACGTCACAGAGCCTGGCGTGTCGTTTTACCAGAGCTTTTATTTCACTCATGCAGCTTTTTCATACACTTCTTGCATGTCACTTTTCTCCAGTCTCATCTCGCTTCCCGCCGCCGGTCGCTCACTGTTACAGACAACAGATGATTAGACTAACACGTACCACCTGTGCCATCCAATCACCTGCCAGCGGTGTTTCATGCCCCGCCCCCAGCTGATGGTGCCCCGCCCTCGACACCATTGCCGGAGGCGTTGACCTTTGCTCCTGCAGACGCGCTGACTCACTTCCCTCCACAACTAGTTTCTGTGTAACTGTTTTTATATTGTTTTACTTCCTTTTTTATTCAAGACATTTTTTTAAATTTATTTATCTTATTTTATTTTATTATTATTTTTTAAAAGTACCTTATCTTCACCATACCTGGTTGTCCAAATTAGGCATAATAATGTGTTAATTCCACGACTGTATATATCAGTTGATATCGGTATCGGTTGATATTGGTATCGGTAATTAAAGAGTTGGACAATATCGGAATATCGGATATGGGCAAAAAGCCATTATCGGACATCCCTAATTGTGATGTATCATGTTGTGTTCATGCATATTGGAAATAAACTCAAACTCAACTCAATTTTGCCATGTTTTTACTAGAGATGCAGATAAATGCTTTAAAATGTAATATCGGAAATGATCGGTATCGGTTTTTTTAATTATCTGTATCGTTTTTGTTTTGTTTTTGTTTTTAATTTAATCAACATAAAAAACACAACATACACTTACAATTAGTGCACCAACCCAAAAAACCTCCCTCCCCCATTTACACTCATTCACACAAAAGGGTTGTTTCTTTCTGTTATTAATATTCTGGTTCCTACATTATATATCAATATATATCAATACAGTCTGCAAGGGATACAGTCCGTAAGCACACATGATTGTGCGTGCTGCTGCTCCACTAATAGTACTAACCTTTAACAGTTAATTTTACTCATTTTCATTAATTGCTAGTTTCTATGTAACTGTTTGTATATTGTTTTACTTTCTTTTTTATTCAAGAAAATGTTTAGAATTTATTTATACTATTTTACAATTTTTTTTAAAAAGTACCTTATCTTCACCATACCTGGTTGTCCAAATTAGGCATAATAATGTGTTAATTCCACGACTGTATACATCAGTTGATATCGGTATCTGTGGATTTCAGTATCGGTAATTAAAGAGTTGGACAATATCGGAATATCGGCAAAAATCCATTATCGGACTTCCCTAATTGTGATGTATCATGTTGTGTGCATGCATGTTGGGAATAAACTCAAACTCAACTCAATTTTGCCATGTTTTTACTAGAGATGTCCGATAATATCGGCCTGCTGATATTATCGGACGATAAATGCTTTAAAATGTAATACCGGAAATTATCGGTATCGTTTTTTAAATTATTGGTATCGTTTTTTTTTTGTTTTTTTTTACTAAATCAACATAAAAAAAACAAGATACACTTACAATTAGTGCACCAACCCAAAAAACCTCCCTCCCCCATTTACACTCATTCACACAAAAGGGTTGTTTCTTTCTGTTATTAATATTCTGGTTCCTACATTATATATCAATATATATCAATACAGTCTGCAAGGGATACAGTCCGTAAGCACACATGATTGTGCGTGCTGCTGGTCCACTAATAGTACTAACCTTTAACAGTTAATTTTACTCATTTTCATTAATTACTAGTTTCTATGTAACTATTTTTGTAATGTTTTCCTTTTTTTTAATATTCAAGAAAATGTTTAGAATTTATTTATCCTATTTTATTTTATTTTTTTAAAAAAGACCTTAACTTCACCAACCTGGTTGTCCAAATTAGGCATAATAATGTGTTAATTCCACGACTGTATATATCGGTATCGGTTGATATTGGTATCGGTAATTAAAGATTTGGACAATATCGGACATCGGCAAAAAACCATTATCGGACATCCCTAGTTTTTACCAGTCTGATTTTCCTTCAGAACTAAAACAAACCGTAAAAACGCTGAACTTTGGCGACGCTCCCTTGGCTGGACCCAGGCAGTTTCAAGGGAACCCAAACTGGGCGTTTCTGTGTGGCAACTCCCACGAAAAGTTTCTGCGAAACGGCGTCAACCTCCGAATTTTTTTTATACCGAGGACTAAACGGCAAGAAAATCCTCCTCCATGAACACTAAACCACGGCCTGGAATTCGTCCTTTTGTCGTTTTGCGTTCCCTTTATAGCCTTTCGCATGGAAAGTATCCAACCGTCGTGGTCGACTTGTTTACCAGTCGTGTTTTCCAGACAACGGCGCCAAGTTAATGTCGCTGGCTTGGAATGTCTCCAAACGCTACATAGTTGAATATTTTGTGCTTCATTTAATTTATAAGTTCAATGCGTTAACTTTGTCTCGGGGGTAAGTTTGTTACGAGCTACTTTTTTTTTTTTTTTTTTTTTTACAAGGGACCGTCGTCAAAGTCGCGGGCGCTCCACGCTTTCGCCATTCCCTTACTGCGCCACTTGAAGTGGAATGGGACGCCTTGAAACCTCCGTGTTTAGCTCTTGAAACTGCGTGGGGGCGTCCAGCGGCTCCATATTGAATCAAAGTTGCCAACTCCGGTGACAACAATGCTGTAAAAGTTCGGGGTGTTCGTGTAAATGGGGGAGCTGTGACGGCGTACGAGTGGGCGAACTTTCCCCCCCCCCCCCACACACCCCTGCAAAGTTGCACTAGTCTGCGCCACGATCCACGAGTTTTGACGGCGGGAGCGAGAAGTGGACGTGATGGACGACCCGTCCTCGGTCATCACGCAGGTCAGCCGGGACGAAGAGGCGAATAAAGCCGCGGAAAGAGGAGATAGAGGTGAGTGGAGTGTTAGTTTTCAACTTTAAACAGCGAAAGTGTCACTTTTTTTTCTTACTTTTTTTTTCTGCGGGCCTCGAGTCTGCACAGCGGAAGTGACGTCAGCGTCACTAAACGAACGTCTCTAAAGTTTGCAGGCGACGGAGCTTGTTTCTATTTCCACGCAGTCTTGTCCGAAGTGTGTGTTTCGAAGTGCGTGTTTGACCGCACTTTGATTTCCACTGCACACAAAAGGCAGCAAAGTGTGTGAGTGCAGTGATCAGGTGACCTATCAGGCCATGTCTACACTAAGTCGTTTAAACCCCTTAAACCAGGTCTGGGCAATTATTTTGACTCAGGGGCCAAATTTAGAGGGAAAAAAATGTGTCTGGGGGCCAGTAGATCTATCTATCTATGTACAAACCCCGTTTCCATATTGATTGATTGAGACTTTTATTAGTAGATTGCACAGTGAAGTACATATTCCGTATAATTGACCACTAAATGGTAACACCCGAATAAGTTTTTCAACTTGTTTAAGTCGGGGTCCACTTAAATTGATAGATATATACTATCATCATAATACAGTCATCACACAAGATAATCACATTGAATTATTTACATTATTTACAATCAGGGGTGTGGAGGGGGGGGGGGGTAGGATAGGATATGGACAGCAAGTAGTGGACATATATATATAGAGAGAGAGAGAGAAAGAGAGCGAGAGAGAGAGAGAGAGATCAGAAGGCATAAGAAAAAGTATCTGCATTTGATTGTTTACATTTGATTGTTAGCAATCCGGGGAGGGTGTTAGTTTAGGGTTGTAGCTGCCTGGAGGTGAACTTTTATTGCGGTTTTGAAGGAGGATAGAGATGCCCTTTCTTTTACACCTGTTGGGAGCGCATTCCACATTGATGTGGCATAGAAAGAGAATGAGTTAAGACCTTTGTTAGTTCGGAATCTGGGTTTAACGTGGTTAGTGGAGCTCCCCCTGGTGTTGTGGTTATGGCGGTCATTTACGTTAAGGAAGTAGTTTGACATGTACTTCGGTATCAGGGAGGTGTAGCGGATTTTATAGACTAGGCTCAGTGCAAGTTGTGTAGCTCTGTCCTCCACCTTGAGCCAGCCCACTTTAGAGAAGTGGGTAGGAGTGAGGTGGGATCTGGGGTGGAGGTCTAGCAGTAACCTGACTAGCTTGTTCTGAGATGTTTGGAGTTTAGATTTGAGGGTTTTGGAGGTGCTAGGGTACCAGGAGGTGCATGCGTAATCGAAAAAGGGTTGAACGAGAGTTCCCGCCAGAATCCTCAAGGTGCTTTTGTTGACCAGAGAGGAGATTCTGTAGAGAAATCTCGTTCGTTGGTTAACCTTTCTGATTACCTTGGTTGCCATTTTATCACAGGAAAGGTTAGCCTCTAGAATGGAACCTAGGTAGGTGACCTCATCTTTCCTGGTGATAACAATGTCACCCACTATTATGGTAGGCTATGAGTTGGGAAATTGTGTTAGATGTAAATATAAACGGAATACAATGATTTGCAAATCGTTTTCAACCCATATTCAGTTGAATATGCTACAAAGACAACATATTTGATGTTCAAACTGATAAACATTTTTATTTTTTTTGCAGATAATCATTAACTTTAGAATTTGATGCCAGCAACACGTGACAAAGAAGTTGGGAAAGGTGGCAATAAATACTGATAAAGTTGAGGAATGCTCATCAAACACTTATTTGGAACATCCCACAGGTGAGCAGGCTAATTGGGAACAGGTGGGTGCCATGATTGGGTATAAAAGTAGATTCCATGAAATGCTCAGTCGTTCACAAACAAGGATGGGGCGAGGGTCACCACTTTGTCAACAAATGCGTGAGCAAATTGTTGAACAGTTTAAGAAAAACCTTTCTCAACCAGCTATTGCAAGGAATTTAGGGATTTCACCATCTACGGTCCGTGATATCATCAAAGGGTTCAGATAATCTGGAGAAATCACTGCACGTAAGCAGCTAAGCCCGTGACCTTCCATCCCTCAGGCTGTACTGCATCAACAAGCGACATCAGTGTGTAAAGGATATCACCGCATGGGCTCAGGAACACTTCAGAAACCCACTGTCAGTAACTACAGTTGGTCGCTACATCTGTAAGTGCAAGTTAAAACTCTCCTATGCAAGGTGAAAACCGTTTATCAACAACACCCAGAAACGCCGTCAGCTTCGCTGGGCCTGAGCTCATCTAAGATGGACTGATACAAAGTGGAAAAGTGTTCTGTGGTCTGACGAGTCCACATTTCAAATTGTTTTTGGAAACTGTGGACGTCGTGTCCTCCGGACCAAAGAGGAAAAGAACCATCCGGATTGTTATAGGCGCAAAGTGTAAAAGCCAGCATGTGTGATGGTATGGGGGTGTATTAGTGCCCAAGACATGGGTAACTTACACATCTGTGAAGGCACCATTAATGCTGAAAGGTACATACAGGTTTTGGAGCAACATATGTTGCCATCCAAGCAACGTTCCCATGGACGCCCCTGCTTATTTCAGCAAGACAATGCCAAGCCACGTGTTACATCAACGTGGCTTCATAGTAGAAGAGTGCGGGTACTAGACTGGCCTGCCTGTAGTCCAGACCTGTCTCCCATTGAAAATGTGTGGCGCATTATGAAGCCTAAAATAGCACAAGGGAGACCCCCGGACTGTTGAACAACTTAAGCTGTACATCAAGCAAGAATGGGAAAGAATTCCACCTGAGAAGCTTCAAAAATGTGTCTCCTCAGTTCCCAAACCTTTACTGAGTGTTGTTAAAAGGAAAGGCCATGTAACACAGTGGTGAACATGCCCTTTCCCAACTACTTTGGCACGTGTTGCAGCCATGAAATTCTAAGTTAATTTTTATTTGCAAAAAAAAAAAAAAGTTTATGAGTTTGAACATCAAATATGTTGTCTTTGTAGCATATTCAACTGAATAGGGCTTGAAAAGGATTTGCAAATCATTGTAATCCGTTTATATTTACATCTAACACAATTTCCCAACTCATATGGAAACGGAGTTTGTACATGAAAGCAAAGAATGTGGTATTTACAATACTGACTATGAACGATAAAACACTGAATATTGACAACAAAAGAACGCCACGCACCCACTCCATCCACATATTTGACAATTAAGGGAAACATAACAAACTTTGAAATATGAACGCTAAGGGTAAAAAAAACCCACCTACGATCTGATATATCTGATGTATCACTAAGCTTTAGAACTCTGTTGTAAAAATATCCTTCCGCGTCTGTCTCTGACACCCACATTTTCAGGCTCTGGAAACACTCTGTGGAAACGCTCCCCACCCACACTGCTTGGTGCCTCGTCTGAGCTGCTGTGACTTACATTACCATAGTAACTAATTAGATGACCATAGCAACTAATTAGATGACCATAGTAACTAGTATATCATGCAAAAGCACAGATTCCAACCATTGAAATACTTTGTATAGTTCAAGACTTACGGTCATTAGAAAACATCACTGCACATCATAATGGCAGCTACACTTTCCATCTTAAAGATCTAAAAAAAATATTTGGGCATGTCCGGCGGGCCAGATTGAAAAGATGAACGGGCCGCATGTGGCACCCGGGCTTTAATTTGCCCAGGTCTGCCTTAAACTAATAATTATTTAGCCTAAGCCCCGTTTCAGCCACGCTAAACCAGCGTTTAAGGTCCCCCTCCTCGGACAAGTTTTTACACGGGTAAGCGTGCCGTGTAATTCTTGAATCTCCGGCTCTTAGCTTTGTATGGACTCATTGATTGTTTACAAAGTGAGTTCGGGGAGGAAGTGACGCCAGAAAGACCACCCCCCACACAGGAAGTGACGCCAGAAAGAACGCGCCACAGCCAGCTTCATTATAAAGCGGTTCCGTAGCTCGGAGCTACGCTGCAAAAAGTGAAATCTAAGTAAGATTAAATATCTAAAAAAAGGGTGATATTTGCTTATTTTCTGTCTAAGATAATTCTTCTCACTAAGCAGATTTTATGTTAGTGTTTTACTTGTTTTAAGTGTTTTGGTCCTAAATTATCTCAGTAAGATATTACAGCTTGTTGCTGAGATTTGATGACCTATATTGAGTAAAACATGCGTGAAACTAGAATATCAACTGTTGCGATTAACACTCACAAGTATAAAACTACTTTTTTAAAGTAATAATTTCTTACTTCAAGCATGAAAAAAAAAATCATAATGCCGAGCGCATATCATTATGTCAAGATAATGGCACTAGCATTTACTTAATTTAAGAATATTTTTCAACATATTGAGCAAAAAGGTCTCTTTTTTTTTTTTCTACCAAGAAAAGTGCACTTGTTATTAGTGAGAATATACTTATTTTAAGGTATTTTTGGGTTCATTGAGGTTAGCTAATTTGACTTGTTTTGGAAAGTCTTGACAAGCCGAATTTTCTTGTTTTATTGGCAGATAATTTTGCTTAGTTCAAGTAAAATACCCCTCATTTTTGTATTTTTTTTCTCCTTGTTTTTGAACACTGACTTTTTGCAGTGTAACCACTGGAAATATGGAGGCGAGTCATCCAGACTAGGGCTGGGCGATATGGCCTTTTATTAATATCTCAATATTTTTAGGCCATGTCACGATACACGATATATATCTCGATATTTTTCCTTAGCCTTGAATGAACACTTGATGCATGTAATCACAGCAGTATGATGATTCTATGTGTCTACTTTAAAACATTTTTCTTCATACTGCATTAATATATGCTCATTTTAAACTTTCATGCAGAGAGGGAAGTCACAACTAAGTCAATTGACCAAAACTGTATTTATTAAGCAGTGGCACAAACATTCATGTCATTTCAAAACAGAAAGTGCAAGATTGTCAGAGACATTTTAAAACAAGCTACTAGTGCACTTTTGTGCATGATGTCACTAAGATGACATATCAAAACAACACTAAATTAAAGTGCACTTTTTGTACAGAACGCCACTACAATAGTTCAAAACAAATAAAGTGCACTTTTGTGCATGATGTCACAAGATATTTAAATAGCTGTCAAATAAAAATGAGCTGCATAATATGAAATCAAATAGTGTATGTCCTTCGCTATGTGGTAGGTTCCTTCGGACGTTATCTCCTTCTGTTGTCGACTATTTTTTTCATACAGTAATGATCTGGAAATTTTGTGGGTGTGGCACCGAACGGAGATGTTGACATGCGGAGTTTCAAGCACTCTTCATTCTCTAGCGGGTGACTTTTCAAATGATGCCACACATTAGCAGTAATGCTACTTTTTGTAGCAACGCTTTTGCCGCATACTTGACATATTACGGTATTCTGTTCAACATCGTTAGCCATTGATTGATTGATTGAGACTTTTATTAGTAGGTTGCACAGTGAAGTACATATTCCGTACAATTGACCACTAAATGGTAACACCCGAATAAGTTTTTCAACTTGTTTAAGTCGGGGTCCACTTAAATTGATTCATGATACAGATATATACTATCATATATACTATCATCATAATACAGTCATCACACAAGATAATCACATTGAATTATTTACATTATTTACAATCAGGTGTGTGGAGGGAGGGGGGTGGGGGGGATATGGACATCAAGTAGTGGACATAGAGAGAGAGAGAGAGAGAGAGAGATCAGAAGGCATAAGAAAAAGAAAAAGTATCTGCATTTGATTGTTTACATTTGATTATTAGCAATCCGGGGAGGGTGTTAGTTTAGGGTTGTAGCTGCCTGGAGGTGAACTTTTATTGCAGTTTTGAAGGAGGATAGAGATGCCCTTTCTTTTATACCTGTTGGGAGCGCATTCCACATTGATGTGGCATAGAAAGAGAATGAGTTAAGACCTTTGTTAGTTCGGAATCTGGGTTTAACGTGGTTAGTGGAGCTCCCCCTGGTGTTGTGGTTATGGCGGTCATTTACGTTAAGGAAGTAGTTTGACATGTACTTCGGTATCAGGGAGGTGTAGTGGATTTTATGGACTAGGCTCAGTGCAAGTTGTTTAACTCTGTCCTCCACCTTGAGCCAGCCCACTTTAGAGAAGTGGGTAGGAGTGAGGTGGGATCTGGGGTGGAGGTCTAGAAGTAACCTGACTAGCTTGTTCTGAGATGTTTGGAGTTTAGATTTGAGGGTTTTGGAGGTGCTAGGGTACCAGGAGGTGCATGCGTAATCGAAAAAGGGTTGAACGAGAGTTCCCGCCAGAATCCTCAAGGTGCTTTTGTTGACCAGAGAGGAAATTCTGTAGAGAAATCTCGTTCGTTGGTTAACCTTTCTGATTACCTTGGTTGACATTTTATCACAATGTCTCTGCCTCTCTGCTCCGCGAGGGCGTATGGCGTTGCACGCGCGACAGTGTGTGACGTATGTAAGAAGGTGCGCTTGTTTTATGTCTCTGTGAGAAGGAGAGACAAGAACGCGTGAGAAACGCCTGAAGTGTAATGCCCGCAGCTAAAAGCAACTGCGTGAGAACGTATACTCGAATATCACAATATAGTCATGTTCTATATCGCACAGAGACAAACCTGCGATATATTGAGTATATTCGATATATCGCCCTGCCCTAATCCAGACATGCCCGTGTTTCACCTTCTACATGTACAGACGCTTGTGGAAATCACACATGAATTCCTTAAGAGAAAGCGATTGCAGCTATTTGGGATACAACACTTCTCAGCTGTGATGCTACTTAGCGGAAAAGCTTCGTCCATTCGTCGAAGGAGAGACAACGCGATTGCGGGCTCTCGTGGATGTGACAAAAAAGGTAGCATGTGCTTTGTATTACCTGGCCGTCGAGGAAAACGGCGAATGCTTTTGGACTGGCAAAGTAGGCTGTATCAGTTGTTGTCCGCCATGTATGTCGCGGACTCAACGTCTAGGTCCAGAGTATATAAAGTCACCAAAAACGAATGGCAAATGAAAGTGAAGGCAAAAGAGTGAGGAGTGTCCCGACCAGATATCTAGATCCCTAGATTGATTAATGTTAAATGTTCTTTATCACATTGTTTATGTGTCTAATAAAGATTTGATTAGTTTATGATGGCTCAGGTGTGATTCACTACAAAAGGGGCCCCACAGCACACTGGATTCCAGTTAACTGAAATACCACAACACTGGATATTGTTCAGATAAGTTACATTTAATTTAAGAACTTGCACACAAAGCAACACTGGAGGTGACTATGACGTGCGCATTTTCCGCGCATGCGTACTGGGTCGCGTTGCGCCGGCGGATGGAGGAGGGCGGGGGTCTTTTTAAACGGTGGCATTGTTGTGTGTGTGGACACGGATAAGGTTAGGTGTGGTTTACCCTGGATAACCTGATCCGTCCATCCATCCATTTTCTACCGCTTATTCCCTTAGGCTCCAGCGCCCCCCGCGACCCCGATCTCAGCTACAATCGGGCGGAAGGCAGGGTACACCCTGGACAAGTCGCCACCTCATCGCAGGGCCAACACAGATAGACAGACAACATTCACACACTAGGGCCAATTTAGTGTTGCCAATCAACCTATCCCCAGGTGCATGTCTTTGGAGGTGGGAGGAAGCCGGAGTACCCGGAGGGAACCCACGCAGTGACGGGGAGAACATGCAAACTCCACACAGAAAGATCCCGAGGCCGGGATTGAACTCACGACTACTCAGGACCTTCGTATTGTGAGGCAGACACACTAACCCCTCTTCCACCGTGCTGCTAACCTGATCCGGCTTAGTGTAAACGGGGCCTCAGTCATTATCTGTGCCATCCCATCAAAGAACAAGCAAACGTTTTTTGTTTTTTTTTCGTCTGTCCAAGCCTGCAAACTCACATGCATCTAAAAGACAAGCGCTTGTAACAAAGTCTGATTTATATATCAACTTAACACAGTAATCCCCTTCAAAAAGTTTTTCCACAAGACATAATGTCCAGACACCCAAAAATATATATATCATTGGGTTAAAAAAAATATAGCCGGGGCTGTGTATATATATATATACAGTATATATATGAAAGGGGATAGGTCAAATGCAGAGGACAAATTTCACCACACCTAGTGTGTGTGTGACAATCATTGGTACTTTAACTTAACTTTAACTTAATATATATATATATATATATATATATATATATATATATATATATATATATATATATATATATATATATATATATATATATATATATATATATTAGGACTGCAACAACTAATCGATTATAACAATAGTTGGCGATTAATTTAGTCATCGATTCGTTGGATCTATGCGCATGCGCAGAGGCAATTTAAAAAATTAAATTAAATTTTAAATACATTTTTAAAAAATTTTTTTACAAACCTTTATTTATAAACTGCAACATGTACAAACAGCTGAGAAACAATAATCAAAATAAGTATGGTGTCAGTATGCTGGTTTTTTTTCAATAAAATACCGGAAAGGATAGAAATGTAGTTTGTCTCTTTTGTCCGATTATTAATCGATTAATCGAAGTAATAATCGACAGATTAATCGATTATCAAATCAATCGTTAGTTGCAGCCCTAATATATACACTACCGTTCAAAAGTTTGGGGTCACATTGAAATGTCCTTATTTTTGAAGGAAAAGCACTGTACTTTTCAATGAAGATAACTTTAAACTAGTCTTAACTTTAAAGAAATACACTCTATACATTGCAATGTCTGGTTTTTGGTGCAATATCTACATAGGTGTGTAGAGGCCCATTTCCAGCAACTATCACTCCAGTGTTCTAATGATACAATGTGTTTGCTCATTGGCTCAGAAGGCTAATTGATGATTAGAAAACCCTTGTGCAATCATGTTCACACATCTGAAAACGGTTTAGCTCGTTACAGAAGCTACAAAACTGACCTTCCTTTGAGCAGATTGAGTTTCTGGAGCATCACATTTGTGGGGTCAATTACACGCTCAAAATGGCCAGAAAAAGAGAACTTTCATCTGAAACTCGACAGTCTATTCTCGTTCTTAGAAATGAAGGCTATTCCACAAAATTGTTTGGGTGACCCCAAACTTATATATATATATATATATATATATATATATATATATATATATATATATATATATATATATATATATATATATATATATATGAAAAAACTCCTGCACGTAAGGTCAGGAAAAAGGCTATTTCATCCCTACAAGCCAGGTTTCCCTGCTCTTCAGGGGATTTTATTATATTATATGTTATAAAATCCCCTGAAGAGCAGGAAAACCTGCGAAACAGGCTTGTAGGGATGAAATAGCCTCTGTGTTTTTTCCTGACCTAACATATATTTTGCTCTACCCGGGTATTGAGAACTGTATAACGGACAAACCACAGAAACCTTGACTATCTATATATATTCCGAGCGCGATGATGTCACGTTATCGATGGGAAAATGCATTTTTAGACCCTAAGCGGCTAAGAGACACCGAGAGTAACAAGCGGTAGAAAATGGATTAGAAAAGACAGATTTTTTCAACAAACATTAATTTAATTTTTTTTAACTTTGCCCGCGGGGCCGTAGTTGAATACGTACTTTAGTAAGTACGAATTATTTGAGTTACCGTAAATTCCAGACTATAAACCGCTACTTTTTTCCTACGCTTTGACCCTGCGGCGTATACAAAGGTGCAGCTAATTTCTAGATGTTTATTAACAATCATAATGTTTTGTGTTTAACAAATAGTTTTTATTAAACACAAGCAAAGACATTGAAAAAGTGTGTTATTGTTTGTGCTATTACGGTATATTTTAGACGAGTTCGCTCACTGTAGATGTTGCTGGGTGAACGTCTACAGTATTTCCTTCCGTCCCTGCTTTGAACCAGAAATACAAGTGCCATTCCGTCTTCTAGTTGTCCATAGTGTCTCTACTCCTATAGATTCTATAGAACAGATATAACTAAAAGTATTCATACTTACTTAACCGTCCCATGTGTGATGTCTATAGGAGTGTTTTCATGCGTGTTTGTACGTGCTATCGTAATGGAATTATTCAAGCGTTATTAACCTGAGCTAATATGCTAATGTGTTGCGACTCCAAGTGTCTGTGTTAGTAATATTAACATACAACATTCTTTTTGAATTGTTTCAGTTTCACAAATTCTTCAGTAAATTCACCAAAACGTCACCGTGGAGTTATTGAGTCTGTTTAGCTGATTGGACAGCTAGCTTCCGCAGCTAGTGGGTCCATGACGATGACTTCTGTTTTGTTTGATCAGCCCTTTTACTGCCGTGTTACAGGCACCGTTTGGAAACTATTAACGTATGTTAATAAACATTTACAAAATCTTTCTGTGTAAATAACTAATTTCACAACATATATGTCTGCGGCTTATAATCCGGTGCTGCTACCTATCCATCCATTTTCTACCGCCTGGGGGGGCTGAAGCCTATACCAGCTGCACTCAGGCGGAAGGCATGGTACACTCTGGACAAGTCGCCACCTTATCGCAGGTCCTGGTGCAGCTAATATATGGAAAAATATATTTTTTCTTTAAAAATGTAGTGAGTGCCGCTTACATACCGATGTGCTCTATAGTCCGGAGAATTCCGTATATGGTAAAACTTACAAACGTTGCTTAGAGTAATGAATGAAGAATCCTTTCGAACAGAAATGCTATGGACAAATATACTAATCAGACAATATCTTGTAATCAGACAATATTTTCTGTATATTAGATGGATTATTTACATATACCGAAAATGTTGTCTGATTACAAGAACATTTAAAAAAGTATATGAATAAGAAGACATAATGAACCTTTAGTACTATCTATCTATCTATCTATCTATCTATCTATCTATCTATCTATCTATCTATCTATCTATCTATCTATCTATCTATCTATCTATCTATCTATCTATCTATCTATCTATCTATCTATCTATCTATCTATCTATTTTTGAGCAACAAAAAGTACATTGTCGAACAGCAGCACTTGCATTGAATGAATAATAACACATCTTTTCAGTGTCTTTGTCAGGGTCAAAGGAAAACTATTTGTTGAATACAAAACATTATGGCCGTTAGGCAAGAAAAAATCCATAAATTAGCCACACCATTTTATAAGCCGCAGGGTTCCAAGCGTTGGGAAAAAAAGTACCAGCTTATATTTCGGAAAATACGGTAATAATTATCACAGTAAAACTCAACGGTTAGTATTACCGTTTTCGATCAAACTTATCGAAAAAAAAAACCGCGATTGGTAGTTGTAGTCTGCTCAACTGGCGCTATCTCGCTAAAATGAAACCAATGGATACAAGAGAAATTAACATATTTCCCCTTTAAGAAACAACATACCCCAATCTAAATGTATAGAACCATTGCTGTCTATGCAACTAAGCTATTCAATTGTGCACATTGAACCTACAAGCTGTGCTCTTTTAGTACGAGGCGATCAATATATACTCGGAGGAATATGACAGAGGTTTTTTTACGCTGTGTTCGTGGACTACTGAACAGAGGAGGACACCACAACGCCCGCCAGAACACAAATGAAGCATGAGAAACACAAAACATGTAAAATAGTGGGCTTAACCAACAGTTTTTTTTAAGTCATTTAAAAAAAATCCAAACATTTTGACTGTGTGTAGAAGTACTTTTCGAGCACATTCAACAGTACCGCGATAATAATGATATCCATGATAACCGTGATCATTTTGCTCACAATAACCGTGGTATGACATGTTCATATTGTTACACCCCTTCTAGTGCCAGAACTTTAAAAATGGTGCTTGTACACACATATACACATACTGTACATATACATTCACTGTACAAGCACACATACACCTACTATACATATACAAGTACATATGCACACATACACTCATGCACATAATCACATTTCATCAAACATATATTAACGTTGTTGCCCTAGGGTAAACTGGGTATAACACATGGCACACTGACAAAGCTTAACCTATTGTTACTATAACAATCTACAAGGTTAATGTAGGTTGCTTCTCTTTCTTCCCCTCCATTTTTCTGCATTCTTTCGTATCTCAAGTTATCATTACGTATATGTATTGTTGCATTTGAACAATTGTATTGTTGATAATAAAGGTAAAGTACTGGTATTGTTTATTATCAATAGCACTATTTCTATTGGTATTCATATTGCTCCATTTTTAGTGTAATAATGCTCATTGTCATTTCTGTATTTTTTTAAAATTTTTCGCTAACTGCTTATTTGCTATTACTTTTACCATCATATTTGTACATGTCGTATTTGCTGATGTTGCTCTGTTGTTGTTGTTGTTGTTGTTGTGTTTGCTGTTGTTGTTTTTGTCTCTCTGTCTAATCCCCCTCTTGTCCCCACAATTCCCCCCTCTGTCTTCCTTTTTCTCTCTTTCTATCCCCTCCTGCTCCGGCCCGGCTGCACCAAATGATAATATAAATACATTTAATAAAGTCAAATTACAAGTAAGGCAACAAGAGAAGTATCCTACACTTCTCTTTTGTAAAGTAAATCTGAACAGCCGATATGGGCATCTACATCTACTATTTGATTTGCCCGAGAAGCTGGGCAGGACATTATAAAAAAAAAAAATTAAAAAAAAAAAAAAAAATGGTGCTTGTGCCCAAATGGTGCCCAAAATGGTACCTACTTAAAAAAATTGGGGGAGGGAAAATGCCTTTTTTTTTGTTCTTTTTTTTTTTTTGTCCTGTATATTGTTGATGTAGATGCCCATATCGGCTGTACAAATTTACTTTACAAAAGAGAAGTGTGGGATACTTCTCTTGTTGCCTTATTTGTATTTTGACTTGATTAAATGGATTTATATTATTATTTGTTGCAGCCGGGCCGGAGCAGGAGGGGATAGAAAGAGGGAAAAAAGGAAGACAAAGGGGGAAATTACGGGGACAAGAGGGGGATAAGACAGAGAGACAACAACAAACAAAACAATAACAACAGAACAACATCAGCAAATAGGATATATACAAATATGATGGTAAAAATGATAGCAAAGAAGCAGTTAGTGAAATAAATAATACAGAAATAACAATGAACAATACAAAAACCAATAGAAATAGCACTATTGATAATGAATAATAAGAATAATTACCTCTATTATCAGCAATTGTTCAAATGCAACAATACAAATTAGGGCTGCAACAACTAATCGATTAAAATTGATTATAAAAATAGTTGGCGATTAATTTAGTCATCGATTCGTTGGATCTATGCTATGCACATGCGCAGAGGCTACTTTAAAAAAAAAAAATTATAAACCTTTATTTATAAACTGCAACATTTACAAACCGCTGAGAAACAATAATCAAAATAAGTATGGTGCCAGTATGCTGTTTTTTTTTCTCAATAAAATACTGGAAAGGATAGAAATGTAGTTGGTCTCTTTTATCCGATTATTAATCGATTAATCGGAGTAATAATCGACAGATTAATCGATAATCAAATTAGTTGTTAGTTGCAGCCCTAATACAAATATGTAATGATAACTTGAAATACAAAAGAAAGCAGATAAATGGAGGGGAAGAAAGCGAAGCCAACTATAATAACCTTGTAGATTGTTATAGTAACAATAGGTTAAAATGCCTTTTTTTCTCTTTATGTAATTGTGTGACATTTAAGTTGAACAGACTAGCAATTTACATACTTCAATTATTTGAATTACATGATAACTAAGTAATACATAAAAAAATAAAAACCAAAACAAATTGTCATAATTATTGCAGCATTACAGAACGTTCAAAAAACCTTACTTGTCAACACTCATTAGGGCTGCAAAGAATTGATCGATTGGAATACGCTTCGATTTATATTGTGTTGCTTCAAATAATCGTTTAATGAGCGTAACTAATGCAAATGTATTGAATTTGTGTCCACAACTTAAAATATTCAGCTATAGTTTATTTGCACAGCTGCGCCAATTGTTTAGTGCAGTGTTTTTCAACCTTTTTTTGAGCCGTGGCACATTTTCTTATTGAAAATATCCGGGCGCACACCACCAGCAGAAATCATTAAAAAATTAAACTCCGTGGGGGCGGCGTGGCGAAGTTGGTAGAGTGGCCGTGCCAGCAATCGGAGGGTTGCTGATTACTGGGGTTCAATCCCCACCTTCTACCATCCTAGTCACGTCCGTTGTGTCCTTGGGCAAGACACTTCACCCTGGCTCCTGATGGCTGCTGGTTAGCGCCTTGCATGGCAGCTCCCTCCATCAGTGTGTGAATGTGTGTGTGAATGGGTGAATGTGGAAATACTGTCAAAGCGCTCTGAGTACCTTGAAGGTAGAAAAGCGCTATACAAGTATAACCCATTTATTTATTTATTTATTTAGTTGGCAGTAAAAAGTCGCAATTGTTGGATATGACTTTAAACCATAACCAACCATGCATTAATATAGCTCTCAGTATTTCCCATAAACTGCCAAGATACCTGTGGCGGTGGGGGCGTCGCTATGGGCGTGGTCACCATGACATCATCGAGTAATTTGCATAATTTACTACAATGATTTGATTTTCTCTAAAAAGGCTTAAAAATGTATACTTACTAATTAATAATAACAGTTTTGTTTTAAACGTCCATCCATCCATTTTACAATATAATTACAACACGTTATGTACATATTTATATACAGATTTGAACAATAAGTTATTCACTGAAATATATTTATTAATTGTGGTTCTTACAAAAAATATATCTTATAAAATGTAAAAGCTAAAATGTCTCAAAGCTCTGCCCCTTTAATTAGTGCATACTAAATCATTTAACTTTAGCCTACTACTACAACCATATTATTTACCAGCAACATAAAGTGAAACAGAGGCAGAGGTGTCCTGCCACAGTCAGTAACAAATAAACAGAAAACAGTAGTGGTGGTAGATAGACACAGAGCTTCATCAAACATCTGATCCACTGAACAAAGAGCTCCAAAAATCTTGAACTTTAGACTGCCATCAGTTTTACTCCCTACACTTAACCATGTGTTTCCTACTGCCTGCAGACTTTGCACCCTTTGTTATATACACATGTTGTGTTTCTAATATAAATACATTTAATAAAGTCAAATACAAATAAGGCAACAAGAGAAGTATCCTACACTTCTCTTTTGTAAAGTAAATCTGAACAGCCGATATGGGCATCTACATCAACTATATGATTTGCCTGAGAAGCTGGAGAGGACAAAAAAATAAAAAAATAAAAAATACATTTTATATTTTTTTTATTTTTTTATTTATTTGTGGCGGACGTAATTCTTTCGTGGCGGGCCGCCACAAATAAATGAATGTGTGGGAAACCCTGAGCTCTTGTCTCAAAGTAGGTGTACTGTCACGACCTGTCACATCACGCCGTGACTTATTTTGTGTTTTCTGCTGTTTTCCTGTGTGTCGTGTTTTAGTTTTTGTCTTGCGCTCCTATTTTGGTGGCTTTTCCTGTTTTGTTGATGTTTTCCTGTAGCAGTTTCATGTCTTCCTTAAACGGTGTTCCCAGTATCTGCTTTGTTTTAGCAATCAAGACTATTTAAGTTGTTGCTATCCTTCTTTGTGGGGACATTGTTGATTGTCATGTCATGTACGGATGTACTTTGTGGACGCCGTCTGCTCCACACGCTGTAAGTCTTTGCTGTCGTCCAGCATTCTGCTTTTGTTTACTTTGTAGCCAGTTCAGTTTTAGTTTCGTTCTGCATAGCCTTCCCTAAGCTTCAATGCCTTTTCTTAGGGGCACTCACCTTTTGTTTATTTTTGGTTTAAGCAAAAGACACCTTTTTACCTGCATTTACAAAGCAATTAGCTACCGGCTGCCACCTACTGATATGGAAGAGTATTACACGGTTACTCTGCCGAGCTCTAGACTGCACCGACACTCCACAACGGTACATAATTTGCAGACTATAATTACTGGTTTGCAAAAAATATTTTTAACCGAAATAGGTGAAATTAGATCATCTCCCACGGCACACCAGACTGTATCTCACGGCACACTACTGTGCCGCGGCACAGTGGTTGAAAAACACTGGTTTAATGCACATAAGAGCGGTGGTGTCTGGGTCATGGGATCTATGTGGTGGAGATAATTTTTTATTTAGTTTTTTTAATTGTATCAATACATACTTAAAGTTGCAATGTCAGTGTTGTTGATGTGCAAAGGCCTGGTCCCATATTCAATTAGTCAATTAACCAACGATAAATGAAAATTAAGTCGGGCATTTTTTCCAGCGTCGATAAATCGGCATCTGCATGCTTCCAGACCAGTGGTTCTTAACCTTGTTGGAGGTACCGAACCCCACCAGTTTCATATGCGCATTCACCCAACCCTTCTTTAGTGAAAAGTAAAATGTTTTTTGTTTTTTCAAATTCAAGACAAAGTTATGTTTTTGGTAACACTTTAGTATGGGGAACATATTCTAAGTAACAAAGACTTAATTTAGAGTTATTTGGACACCAGAGGAACATATTCTAAGTAACAAAGGCTTAATTTAGAGTTATTTGGACACTAGGGGAACATATTCTAAGTAATAAAGACTAAATTTAGAGTTATTTGGACACTAAGGGAACATATTCTAAGTAACAAAGACTTAATTTAGAGTTATTTGGACACTAGGGGAACATATTTTAAGTAACAAAGGCTTAATTTAGAGTTATTTGGACACTAAGGGAACATATTCTAAGTAACAAAGACTTAATTTAGAGTTATTTGGACACTAGGGGAACATGTTAAGTAATAAAGACTTAATTTAGAGATTTTTGGACACTAGGGGAACATATTCTAAGTAATAAAGACTTAATTTAGAGTTATTTGGACACTAAGGGAACATATTCTAAGTAACAAAGACTTAATTTAGAGTTATTTGGACACTAGGGGAACATATTCTAAGTAACAAAGACTTAATTTAGAGTTATTTGGACACTAGGGGAACATATTCTAAGTAACAAAGGCTTAATTTAGAGTTATTTGGACACTAAGGGAACATATTCTAAGTAACAAAGACTTAATTTAGAGTTATTTGGACACTAGGGGAACGTGTTATAAGTAATAAAGACTTAATTTAGAGTTTTTTGGACACTAGGGGAACATATTCTAAGTAATAAAGACTTAATTTAGAGTTATTTGGACACTAAGGGAACATATTCTAAATAACAAAGACTTAATTTAGAGTTATTTGGACACTAGGGGAACATATTCTAAGGAACAAAGACTTAATTTAGAGTTATTTGGACACTAAGGGAACATATTCTAAGTAAAAAAGACTTAATTTAGAGTTATTTGGATACTAGGGGAACATATTTCTAAGTAATAAAGACTAAATTTAGTGTTATTTGGACACTAAGGGAACATATTCTAAGTAACAAAGGCTTAATTTAGAGTTATTTGGACACTAAGGGAACATATTCTAAGTAACAAAGACTTAATTTAGAGTTATTTGGACACTAGGGGAACATGTTATAAGTAATAAAGACTTAATTTAGAGTTTTTTGGACACTAAGGGAACATATTCTAAGTAACAAAGACTTAATTTAGAGTTATTTGGACACTAGGGGAACATATAAGTAACAAATAATTAATTTAGAGTTATTTGGACACTAGGGGAACATATTCTAAGTAATAAAGACTTAATTTAGAGTTATTTGGATACTAGGGGAACATATTCTAAGTAAAAAAGACTAAATTTAGAGTTATTTGGACACTAGGGGAACATATTCTAAGTAATAAAGACTTAATTTAGAGCTATTTGGTTAGGGTCAGGGTTAGAGGGTTAGGGGTTATAATAAGGCCATGCCGAATAAGGCATTAATAAGTACTTAATAATGACTAGTTAAGAGCCAATATGTTACTAATTTGCATGTTAACAAACAACTAATTAATGGTGAATATGTTCCCCATACTAAAGTGTTACCATGTTTTTTTACTGGTGCATAAAATGAACCGTGCATGAACACCACCTTGTTCAAACAACAAAACCAACACAGTGCATAAACTCACAACAAATTACACACCTGCAAATCAGTCAGCTGTTGCCGTATCCGTAATACGCCGATAGGGAGAAGTTTGTATTTACACGATGAGTCGGGTGTGTCTTGACCTCCGCCGAACCCCTGAGCCCGACTCACCGAACCCCTAGGGTTCGATCGAACCCAGGTTAAGAACCACTGTTCCAGATCATTCACGCTTTTCGTCGCTTTCAGCAGCTGCTTGCGTTTTTGCCGTGGCGAAATGAAAAGAAGGGGGTGAACTGACAAAATGATCATAAAACCAAGTGCCATCGCATCACTGTGGGAATATTTCAGTTTAAACCATTGGAACAAGATGAGCCTATCAACACCGAGGAGTCCGTTTGCAGAATGCGTGCGACTACAATAAACCTGCACACCCGCCTGACAGGCCACACTCACCGGAGCGTTCAGTGAACAAGCCATGTGACTGCAAACAAAACAGAGCTCCCAGAAAGTGTGGTTAAAAATGCATCGCCGAAGACATGTAATACTGTTATAAAACTAGTTTCTCTAAAAACGCTGCAAACGTGCAAATCGTGTTGTCCTGTCGGTCTTTCCTCACTAGGAATCTGCCAGACTTTATTGACATTTTTTGCACATGACCTGTTAATACATCTGCTTATAAAGTAGTGTTAATATTGTTACTCTGCACTTTTGTTTAAAAATGTTGATTGTCAGTTAAGTAATGTTCAACTCCACCTGCCTACATGTTCAAGATTGAAGTGCAATTTTGTTTGTCAATACTTAAGACTTTTTATTTACCGTATTTTCCGCACCATAAGCCGCACCTAAAAACCACAAATGTTCTCAAAAGCTGACAGTGCGGCTAATAACCCGGTGCGCCTTATATATGGATTAATATTAATATTTATTGTCATAAAGTTTAGGTCTCACAACTACGGTAAACAGCCGCCATCTTTTTTCCCCGTAGAAGAGGAAGCGCTTCTTCTTCTACGGTAAGCAACCGCCCCCATAGAAGAGGAAGCGCTTCTTCTTCTACTGTAAGCAACCGCCAAGGTGAGCACCCGCCCCCGTAGAAGAAGAAGCGCGCGGATATTACCTTTCATTTCATTTGTGTGTTTCTGTAAAGACCACAAAATGTCTCCTACTAAGAGACACGCGTACAAGGTTCCACTGACTTTTGATATTCCTGTGAACCGCACTGTGGATACAACGGGAACACGTACGGTGAATATTCGCACCACAGGGAATGAGAAGTCGTCCTACTGTGGTTCTAGCTTGCCATGCTAACGGCCAGAAACTTCCACCCACGGTGATATTCAAAAGGAAGACCTTGCCAAAAGAGAACTTTCCAGCCGGCGTCATCATAAAAGCTAACTGGAAGGGATGGATGGATGAAGAAAAGATGAGCGAGTGGTTGATAGACGTTTACGCGAAGAGACCGGGTGACTTTTTTCACGCAGCGCCGTTCCTGTTGATCTACGACTGCATGCGCGTCCACATCACAGATGGTGTCAAAAAACAAGTGAAGCACACCGAAGAAGAAGAATTCGAGGGATTTGTGGATGAGTAATAACTTCAGAAAGTGAGCTTTAAATGTTTATTTTGTGTGTCGTGTGACATTGACGTTCGAGCAACGTTGAGTTATTGATGTTGCTATTGCTCTGCACTATTTTGAGTGTTACTATTTTTGTGATTGCACATTTGCACATTACATTTTGGGAGTGAACAGAGTTGTTAGAACGCTGGTTTGTAATATATTATTAAAGTTTGACTGACCTATCTGACTGTTTTGTTGACATTCCCTTTAGCGCAGCGTAGGTGCGGCTAATAGCACGGGGCGGCTAATAGGTAAACAACGTTTTGAAATATGCCATTCATTGAATGTGCGGCTTATAACACGGGGTGGCTTATGGTGCGGAAAATACGGTATTGTTTTGCATGCATATATTTCAGGGCCCCCGCCTCCTCTTTAACATATGTTATTGCTTTAACCTGTCATATTTATTCAAGTGCAAAATGTTGCTGACAAAGTATATTTTATTATTTGTTTGTTTTATTTAACTTGGGGATATAAACATTGTCATTCCAATTCCTATATTAAAATTAATGAGAAATACAAGCTTATTGCATTTGAAAGATATGCGAACCCCGTTTCCATATGAGTTGGGAAATTGTGTTAGATGTAAATATAAACGGAATACAATGATTTGCAAATCATTTTCAACCCATATTCAGTTGAATATGCTACAAAGACAACATATTTGATGTTCAAACTGATAAACATTTTTTTTTTTTGCAAATAATCATTAACTTTAGAATTTGATGCCAGCAACATGTGACAAAGAAGTTGGGAAAAGTGGCAATAAATACTGATAAAGTTGAGGAATGCTCATCAAACACTTATTTGGAACATCCCACAGGTGAACAGGCAATTTGGGAACAGGTGGGTGCCATGATTGGGTATAAAAGTAGATTCCATGAAATACTCAGTCATTCACAAACAAGGATGGGGCAAGGGTCACCACTTTGTCAACAAATGCGTGAGCAAATTGTTGAACAGTTTAAGAAAAACCTTTCTCAACCAGCTGTTGCAAGGAATTTAGGGATTTCACCATCTACGCTCCGTGATATCATCAAAGGGTTCAGATAATCTGGAGAAATCACTGCACGTAAGCAGCTAAACCCGTGACTTTCAATCCCTCAGGCTGTACTGCATCAACAAGCGACATCAGTGTCTTAAGGATATCACCACATGGGCTCAGGAACACTTCAGAAACCCACTATCAGTAACTACAGTTGGTCGCTACATCTGTAAGTGCAAGTTAAAACTCTCCTATGCAAGGCGAAAACCGTTTATCAACAACACCCAGAAACGCCGTCGGCTTCGCTGGGCCTGAGCTCATCTAAGATGGACTGATATAAAGTGGAAAAGTGTTCTGTGGTCTGACGAGTCCACATTTCAAATTATTTTTGGAAACTGTGGACGTCGTGTCCTCCGGACCAAAGAGGAAAAGAACCATGCGGATTGTTATAGGCGCAAAGTTGAAAAGCCAGCATGTGTGATGGTATGGGGGTGTATTAGTGCCCAAGACATGGGTAACTTACACATCTGTGAAGGCACCATTAATGCTGAAAGGTACATACAGGTTTTGGAGCAACATATGTTGCCATCCAAGCAACGTTACCATGGACGCCCCTGCTTATTTCAGCAAGACAATGCCAAGCCACGTGTTACATCAACGTGGCTTCATAGCAAAAGAGTGCGGGTACTAGACTGGCCTGCCTGTAGTCCAGACCTGTCTCCCATTGAAAATGTGTGGCGCATTATGAAGCCTAAAATAGCACGAGGGAGACCCCCGGACTGTTGAACAACTTAAGCTGTACATCAAGCAAGAATGGGAAAGAATTCCACCTGAGAAGCTTCAAAAATGTGTCTCCTCAGTTCCCAAACCTTTACTGAGTGTTGTTAAAAGGAAAGGCCATGTAACACAGTGGTGAACATGCCCTTACCCAACTACTTTGGCACGTGTTGCAGCCATGAAATTCTAAGTTCATTATTATATGCAAAAAAACAAACAAGTTTATGAGTTTGAACATCAAATATGTTGTCTTTGTAGCATATTCAACTGAATATGGCTTGAAAAGGATTTGCAAATCATTGTATTCCGTTTATATTTACATCTAACACAATTTCCCAAATCATATGGAAACGGGGTTTGTACAAGCATTATCAATATTATTGGGGCGGCGCGGCTCGGTTGGTAAAGCGGCCGTGACAGCAACGTGAGGTTACCGGGTCCCATCCCCGGTTGTTTTTTTAAATACTTTTGTGTCCTGTCCAGCTACTCAGGCAAATCATATAGTTGATGTAGATGCCCATATCTGCTGTACACATTTACTTTACAAAAGAGAAGTGTGGGATACTTCTCTTGTTGCCTTATTTGTATTTGACTTAAATGGATTTATATTATTAATTGGTGCAGCCGGGCCGGAGCTGGAGGGGATATAAAGAGGAAAAAAAGAAAGACATAGAGGGGGAAATTGTGGGGACAAGAGGGGGATAAGACAGAGACAACAACAACAGCAAACACAACAAAAACAACAGAACAACATCAGCAAATAGGATATGTACAAATATGATGGTAAAGGTGATAGCAAAGAAGAAGATAGTGAAATAAATAATAATACAGAAATGACAATGAACATTATTGTACTACAATTAGTCCGCTGCTAATACACAGATCCCACCTACAACTGTCTTCTTTGCAGCCTTCATTGTTCATTAAACAAATTGCAAAAGATGTCCAGAATACTGTGGAATTATGAAATGAAAACAGAGCTTTTTGTATAGGATTCTACGGGTACCATAACTTCCGTTACTCGGACTTCGTCACGCGCATACGTCATCATACCGCGACGTTTCAGCCGGATATTTCCCGGGAAGTTTTAAAAGTCACTTTATAAGTTAACCCGGCCGTATTGGCATGTGTTGCAATGTTAAGATTTCATCATTGATATATAAACTATCAGACTGCGTGGTCGCTAGTAGTAGGTTTCAGTAGGCCTTTAATCTTAATCTTAAAATAAATGTATATCCTATTTTGGCGAAAAGAATGAAATGTTTCCATTACATTACATGAACTGAAGTAATGTGGTAATACTGTAAATAAACTGTAGATAATAACACTGATCGATGTGACAACTGTGGATGTGAAATGAACACAAGATGTAAATATTAGTGACTAAATACTGTTGGGACTGAACCATATACAGTGATTCATTATTATAATTGGGTTATGTATGTTCTATTAATGATGTTTTCATGTCTTTAAACACTAAAATATTTTCTTCAAATGGTGCTGTCTTTGTTAATTTTAGCATGTTAAATTGGTGAAAAACCTTGTCCCCCCACCAGGGCGCCGCCTTGGACCTGGCTGGGGGCCTTCGTCCCCCAGACCCCCGGAAATTTTTTCAGTCTTTTTCATTGTGGTCAAATCACATGCCTGCTACAAATAATCAATATATTGTTGAATTAATTATTGAATTAAATCTGAGGCCATCATCAGTGTTCCTTACAGGAATGCAAAATATACTGTATTTGGAGGGGGCGGATGGTGATCATCGAATTTGCACAATTGGTCATGGCTCAATTGCAAAAAGTGAGTTGAAAACATGAAAAGCAAAACAAATCAATCAATCGATCAAAGTTGATTTATATAGCCTGTAATCACAAGTGTCTCAAAGGGCTGCACAAGCCTCAGATCCCACATCAGGGCAAGAAAAAACTCAACCCAATGGGATACAATGAGAAACCTTGTAGAGGGCCGCAGATGTGTTGCAATGGACGTTGGAGTGGATCTAGTTAATAGTGTGAGAGTCCAGTCCATAGTGGGATCATCTTGAGTGGGGAAAAGTCAGCAGCGCAGAGACGTCCCCAAAGTCCCGACTTTGAACAGTTAGCGCGTCATCAGACGGCAAGAGAACTTTTGAATGTCCAGGCCAGCTGTGATTCTACTTACCGAAAAAGTTGGTCCATTTGTCGAAGGAGAGACATCGAGAATGCGGGCTCCCGTGGATGGGATTAAAAAAAGGTAGCGTGTGCTTTCTATTACCTGGCCGTCGAGGGAAGACTACGGAAAACGGCGAATGCTTTTGGACTGGCAAAGCAGACTGTATCAGTTATTGTCCGCCATGTGCGGACTCAACGTCTAGGTCCAGAGTATTAAAAGTCACCAAAAAGGAATGGACAATGAAGGTGAAGGCAAAAGTGTCCTGACCAGATATCTAGATCCCTTGAAAGATTGATGTAAAATGTTCTTTATCACATTATTTACTTTCAAGTGTCCATTAAAGATTTAATTAATTGATGATGGCTCAGGTGTGATTCACTACAATAGGGCCCCACATCACACAGGATTCCAGTTAATTGAAATACCACAACACTGGATATTGTTCAGATAAGTTAAATTTAAGAACTTGCACACAAAGCAACACTGGAGGTGACTATGACACAACCATTGTGTGTGTGTGCGTGTGGACAAGGATACGTTTAGGTGGGATTTACCCAGGATAACCTTAGCCATCTTATAAATGTATGCATTATCCTGTTATATCTCACCTTCTGTATTGTGTTTTGGAAAACGGTTGTCATAAACGTTACTTAATTCATTAAAAAAATAACACAAAAGAAAACAAATGCAGTGTTTGTGATCGAAAAAACTTTCGGCGAATCAAAATTTAAGAAACTGGACCGGAAAGTGCATTACTTTGAAGTCGACCAATAATGAATAATTTGACCCGGCAAATATACCGTATTTTTCGGACCATAGGGCAGACCGGATTATAAGGCGCACTGCCGATGAATGGTCTATTTTTAATCTTTTTTCATATATAAGGCGCACCTGATTATAGAGCGCATTAAAGGAGTCGTATTATTATTATTAGGGATGTCCGACGATATCGGACTGCCGATATTATCGGCTGATAAATGCTTTAAAATCTAATATCGGAAATTATCGGTATCGCTTTCAAAATGACCGGTATCGCTTTCAAAAAGTAAAGTTTATGACTTTAGGGTGGTTGTATAAACAACTTTAACACTGTTACAAATATGCGCCACACTGTGAACCCACACCAAATAAGAATGACAAACATTTCGGGAGAACATCCGCACCGTAACACAACATAAACACAACAGAACAAATACCCAGAACCTCCTGCAGCACTAACTCTTCCGGGACGCTACAATATACACCCCCAACCCCGCCCACCTCAACCTCCTCAACCTCCCAAATTCCAAGCTGCTGTTTTGAGGCATGTTAAATAAAATAATGCACTTTGTTACTTCAATAATAAATATGGCAGTGCCATGTTGGCATTTTTTTTCCATAACTTGAGTTGATTTATTTTGGAAAACCTTGTTACATTGTTTAATGCAGCCAGCGGGGCATCACAACAACATTAGGCATAATAATGTGTTAATTCAAAGACTGTATATATCGGTATCGGTTGATATCGGAATCGGTAATAAAGAGTTGGACAATATCGGATATCGGCAAAAAAGCCATTATTGGTCAGCTCTAATTATTATTATTATTTTCTAAATGTAAAAGACTTCCTTGTGGTCTACATAACATGTAATGGTGGTTCTTTGGTAAAAATGTACCATAGATGATGTTTTGCAGATAATCTTCAAGCCGCTTTCTGACAGTCGCTTCCGGATGCGCCGTTTTGTGGGCGGTCTTATTTACGTGGCTCACCTTCGACAGCGTCTTCTCCCCGTCATCTTTGTTCTAGCGGTGTAGTGTGCAAGGACGGGAGTGGAAGAAGTGTCAAAAGATGGAGCTAACTGTTTTAATGACATTCAGACTTTACATCAATCAATAACGGAGCAGCATCTCCTCATCCGGAAAGAATTACACCGGAAATGTGTCCCGTGAAAAACCGTCCGACCGGAACTCTCTAATAACTAAAGTTCCTTGGGTGAATAATGTAAACTCACTACACCGGTATGTTTTGGTGCTTTCATGGCGAGTTTACTGACAGATATAATCAAGAACTTTACACTATTTTATATTAGAAATGGCACCAAAACATGTACTACTTAAAAATGTTGATAGATGTGTGTAATGTTCTATATTTTGAATGGAACATTTAAAAATGTTGGTGGTGTTTATTTTAGGCTTATCTCTTATGTTTGACTGCCATCTACTGGTCACACTTATAATTACACCCTGTACCAAATAAAATAGTCTTGGAAGAGTTGGCACTGCAGGGAATTCTGGGTATTTGTTCTGTTGTGTTGCGGTGCAAATATTGTCCCGAAATGTGTTTGTCATTTTTGTGTAATGTGGTTTCAATATATGGCACGTGTTTATGACAGTGTTGCCGTTGTTTCTACGGCCACCCTTAGTGTGACGTGTATGGCTGTTGAGTAAGAATGCCCTTCATTCATTTGTTCAAAAATCAATATGATCAATAAAATTGGCCACGATCATAAAAAGACACAAAAAGTGCATATAAAAGTCTTTAAAAGTCTTACATTTGACTTGTTGAAACCTGCAGAGACCGTGTTACGATCCAGTCATTTTCCAGCTTGGTCACAATTAAAAGTTTGCATGTGGCTCATTTCACACTTTTTGTTGTTTTTGGGAGTCTCTCGTGACTATTTTCTTCTACATATTCTGCTAATAATAATCCTGCGGTATTAAAAATAGTGTACCGGCAAGGAAGCCCGTGTCCGCACTACATAATAAAACTGCCGTTCTGCTCGAACAAGCCACTTCCTGCTTTGATACCCGCCTTCTTCCTCTTCCTGTTTTGCTGTAGAGGCTAGCGGAGGGTCAGACAGCATTTGAATGCGCGAGCACAGGCAGCAGGAATGAAAGAGTGTTGTGTATTGGTAATACCATCACGTCCAGCCCACCAGAGAAGCGGCCATGGTGGCATGTTTTTTGGTGGTGACGGTGGTTTGTTTGTGGTTCTGCAAAACAAATGGCAACAATAAGTGAGGGAAGAGTGTTAATAGCATTCAGAGGCTCTGGTGAGGTTGTGTTCTACTGGAATGCCATGGAAGTAAGATGAGCTAACTGGTCTGCACAACAGTAATTTGCTGAGCACCCCCATCTTCTGCAGGTTCCACACCCTCGTTGTCCACCAAGAAGCCCCGAAGTGGTGGCTTATTTTCCATCTTTTCCTGCTGCCTGTGCCGAGACCAGCAAGAACCTCCGCCGGTGAACAACAACGCCCCCCTGCTAGTCGAGGAGAATGGCACCGTTTCCAAGGTGATCTAAACGTTCCAATTCCTTCCTTTTTAGTTGAAACATACCGTGTGTCTAAAAGGGGTGTGACGGTACGTGTAATTGTATTGAACCGTTTCGTTACAGGGGTTTCGGTTCGGTTCGGAGGTGTACCGAACGTGTATCCACACGGACATATTTAGTAGCGTACCGCACGTTGTGTAAACAATGCACACCGAGGCACAACACACGGCATGCTAGCAGCTAACGGGCTAGGATAGACTAACCATACGTCCTCTTTTCACCGGGCGAAGTTTCTTAAATGCCTCAAATGTCCGGCATTTTGAGTTAGGGTTGCGTGTATTTTTAATATACGTTCAGGGTTTAGAAGGGGTTAAAAACAAAACTAATTGTGCGTGCAGCAGCATTGGTGAGAGAGGGGCAGAGACAGAGAGAGCGAGAGAGTTATGATAAACGGGCATGCGTCGCCAGGCTCTGCTTTTTATCCATAGATTTATCACATTCAATTTTTTATTATCTGTAGCAGGGGTGTCAAAAGTGTGCCCCGGAGGCCATTTGCGGCCCACAGCTAATGTTTAAAAGGCCCACGGCACATTCTAAAAATACTATTCAAATAAACAAAAACATAACAAAAGTGAAATAAAAAAGCTTAAAGGTTAAATGTAATTTAGAAAAAGTTGCAATGTTGACTTATAAAACAAAGCTGTTTTTTTTTCTTTCAAACTGTCATTGCTCAAAACATAATATTCAATCAAAAGCAATGTTATTATTAATTATTGACCTATCCAAAGTTCCCATTACTTCACATCAAATATTCCACTAAGAAAAATATTTTTGGTGGAAGATTTTGCAAATTTGGTAAATAAATAACCAAAAAATATTATATTTTGTTGTTTTCTTACTGTACCGAAAATGAACCGAACCGTGACCTCTAAACCGAGGTACGTACCGAACCGAATTTTTTGTGTACCGTTACACCCCTAGTGTCTAATGAGAGGTGTTTTTGATCCAGGTGAAACCGCTCCTGCCACCAGTCAAGTCCAAAGACTCTGGAAAGGTCTGCGTGGTTATCGACCTGGATGAGACGCTAGTTCACAGCTCTTTTAAGGTAGGCATAGTACCAACTGAGGTCAGTTCTACAAAATTCCACTGTGATTTGGATCTCTTGGGGATTGTTTGTGATCTGGAACCTAAGTCCACACTGTTCTTCTGCACTGCAAAAAGTCAAGTGTTCAAAAAAAAGAAAAAAAATAATACAAAAATTAGGGGTATTTTATTTGAACTAAGCAAAATTATCTGCCAATAGAACAAGAACATTCGGCTTGTCAAGACTTTCCAAAACAAGTCAAATTAGCTAACCTCAATGAACCCAAAAATACCTTATAATAAAAAAGTGCACTTTTCTTGGTACAAAAAAAAAGACCTTTTTGCTCAATATGTTGAAAGATATTCTTAAATTAAGTAAATGCTAGTACTATTACCTTGACATAATGATATGCGCTCGGCATCATGATTTTTTTTCATGCTTGAAGTAAGAAATGATTACTTTAAAAAAGTAGTTTTATACTTGTGAGTGTTGATGACTAGGGATGATACTCGAAACCGGTTTTCCCGGTTGTTTGATAAGAAAAGAACCGAGTCCTCGGACTCGAATCCCTTTTTGAGAACCGGTACCCGTTATCGAGACCACTGTAGTAAAGGAAAAGACTTGATTCTTTATTCGAATCCCGTCCCGACCAGAAATGCTCCGGGGGACATCACAAGAAATGACGTCACGTATCTCAGTCATTAGGCGCAGATAGCGAAAGCAGGAAAACAATGGACGGGAAAAAGCGCTCCAAGGTGTAATAAAGTTCAAAACAAAAGCTATAATCCATCGAATAACTTTACTGAGAGATTTGAGCAGGGTAAAACACATGACCAACACTTTTACGACCAACCGGAAACATAGCAACCAGGCTAGCAACGCACCTCTTTTACGGCAGCTGCCGCAACGTTCTTAAAACAACCGCAGCACATACATATATATACAACATATCTCCCTTTTTTAACTTTTGTTTTTCTTTCCTTGTAAACGTTACAAAATCACACTGTAGATGTGTTGTCGGTCTAATTATAAATAATGCAGACGAGGCGTGTTGGCTGAGTTCTTGACGTTTACTTTCACAGCGTGGCAACATGCAACACTTTTCGGGGCTACCGCGCATGCTCGTAACTCCCGTTGCATGCTGGGTAGTGTAGTTGTTATATTCTCTAGCTCAGGGGTCGGCAACCCGCGGCTCCGGAGCCGCATGCGGCTCTTTGACCACTCTGATGCGGCTCAGCGGCATACTTGCGACCCCCCGATTTTCCCAGGAGACTTGTGGATCTCAGTGCCTCTCTATGAAATCTCCAAGGGCAATTATAATCCTATTTTCACTCTAATTACTAAATAAAGGGCGTGCCCTAGATGCACTGCAGTAATTGTCCTCTATAGCATTTACTAACAGCGTGCCAGCCCGGCCACATGTTGTATGTAGCTTTTACTTGCACACGTAGGAGACAGCAAAGCATACTTACTCATCAGCCACACAGCTTACACTGACGGTAGTGTAACACAACACAACCAATACCCAGAATCCCATGCAGCCCTAACTCTTCCGGTCTAGATTATACACCCCCGCTACCACCAAACCTCCCCACACATCAACCCTCCCCCCCTCCGTGCGTCGGTTGAGCGGAAGAGTTAGGGCTGCATGGGATTCTGGGTATTTGTTGTGTTGTGTTTATGTTGTGTTACAGTGCAGATGTTCTCCAGAAATGTGTTTGTCATTCTTTTTTGGTGTGGGTTCAAAGTGTGGCGCATATTTGTAACGTAACAGTGTTAAAGTTGTTTTTGTACGGCTACCGTCACTGTAAGCTGTGTGGCTGTTGAAGTAGTACGCCTTGCTGTCACTTACGTGAGCAAGCTGAAGCTGCATTCTACATGTGGTTGAGCAGGTACACTGTTTGGGCAGACTGTAGAGGGCGCCAAAAGCAGTGCCATCACGCCCTGATATTTGGGAGTCTCCCGGAAATAATGAGAGTATTGGCAACTATGACGCTATCAAGCGCCATTCATTCAAAACTCGCGGGCCGCACTAACATCAAATTTCAAAATTAAGGTGCGTGCCGGTGCGTGTGTCTGAGACCCCTGGTTAACATAGCACAAAGCAATTTAAGCTTTGTATGCGGTGTTTTTCATTTAAAAATTTTTTTTTGTGGCTCCCATTATTTTCTTTAATTTGTGGAACTTGCCAAAATGGCTCTTTGAGTGGTAAAGGTTGCCGACCCCTGCTCTAGCTCATAACATTTTTCCCCCATAAAGAAATAATGTTAACTCAATAAAGTGTATTTCTTTTTTTAGCTTTAACTTTTCATTTATTAGCATTGTAACCACATTTGCAAACAACTTTTCTCTTCTTAGAATTTTCTTTCAATAAAGAAATAAAGTGCAAAAATGTCAAAGCATCATAACAAACAGTTATGCCAAATAGCAGCAGAAGTGCACTTTTTGGAGAGCTGTATTATTTTCAGTTTTGTGCCCAAGGGACTGATTTTATTTAACACTCTATTATTATTTATACACCTATAGTGATCACAGAGACAGGTTGTTTTTGTGTTACTGTATATATTTGTTTCTCTGAAAAATCCCACTTAATATACTTTGGGTAACAACAGTCAATATTTATTTATTTTATTTTATTTTTTTAGGTGGGTAACAGTCAATATTTATTTATTTATTAGATTTTATTTTTTTATTATATAATAAAAGTGAGCTTTTGTTAAACCAAATATTGTGTGTTTTTTTCCATATACAACACCCTATCTGGACTCCATAAGAGAATCGATAAGGAATCGGTTCGATAAGAGGATTCGATAATAGGCTCGAACTCGATAATTCCTTATCAAACATCATCCCTATTGATGACACAGCTTTGCAACAGTTGATATTCTAGTTTCAAGCATGTTTTACTCAATATAGGTCATCAAATCTCAGCAACAAGCTGTAATATCTTACTGAGATCATTTAGGACCAAAACACTTAAAACAAGTAAAACACCCTAACATAAAATCTACTTAGTGAGAAGAATTATCTTATCAGACAGAAAATAAGCAAATATCACCCTTATTTGAGATATTTCATCTTACTTAGATTTCAGTTTTTGCAGTGTGTAGAGTTTTTGTAGGTCCCAAAGAGCTTCTTCAAATAAACGGTTTCTCAAGTCCTCCTCTGATACACTTTCCTCTTTTCACCCAGCCTGTGAACAACGCAGATTTCATAATTCCCGTGGAAATAGATGGAACCGTACACCAGGTAACGCCTCACACACTCTTCCACCTGCTGAAAATCTTCTCCCCCCCCCCCGTCCAGAACCATGCTTCGTCGGCACGAAAGCACGTCCTTTTTTTAATTGTCGAACCGCTGCATCCAGCTGGTTTCAGGGAAAGGCACTTAAAAGACACAAGCCCTGCCAGGGGCCCGGGCCAGATTCAAGTAATCCAGGATAGGTTTGTTGTAACAAGCCCAGCCTATTCTGGATGACTTGGTTCGGGAACGTGGCCCTCAGCCACCAATACCACAAAGAGAAGAAAAGATGGAGGAATGAGTCCCACTTTTTCAATGTCAGTCATTTACAAGTTTATTTTAGCTTCAAGCAGTGTTTCCCACAGGACTGCAAACTAGGGTTAAATCCCAAAAATGCATCAATGCTAAAACATTATATCCAGTGTTTCCCACACATCAATTATTTGTGGCGGCCCGCCACGGAAGAATTAAGTCCGCCACAAATAAAAAAAATAAAAATTTTATTTTTTTTATTTTATTTTTTTTGTCTAGTCCAGCTTCGCAGGCAAATCAAATAGTTGATGTAGATGCCCATATAGCTGTTTACTTTACAAAAGAGAAGTGTAGGATACTTCTCTTGTTGCCTTATTTGTATTTGACCACTACTGTTTTCTGTTTATTTGTTACTGACTGTGGCAGGACACCTCTGCCTCTGTTTCACTTTATGTTGCTGGTAAAAAAATATGGTTGTAGTAGTAGGCTAAAGTTAAATTATTTAGTATGCACTAATTAAAGGGGCAGAGCTTTAAGAGACATTTTAGCTTTTATATTTTATAAGATATATTTTTTGTAAGAACCACAATTAATACATATATTTCAGTGAATAACTTATTGTTCAAATCTGTATATAAATATGTACATAAAGTGTTGTAATTATATTGTAAAATGGATGGATGGATGGATGGACGTTTAAAACAAAACTGTTATTATTAATTAGTAAGTATACATTTTTTTAGCCTTTTTAGAGAAAATCATATTATTGTAGTAAATTAGTCGATGATGTCATGGTGACCACGCCCATAGCCACGCCCCCACCGCCACAGGTATCTTGGCAGTTTATGGGAAACACTGATATCCGATACCATACTCATTTGAAAGTGTCAGTACGAGCCATAAATGCATGTATGGGAAACATTGGCTTCATATGCACTTACAGCTCTCTGGAATGGTTGTGCAGATGATTTGAGACGCGTCAAAAGTTCACATAGGGTGTAACGGTACACAAAAATGTCGGTTCGGTACTACCTCGGTTTAGAGGTCACGGTTCGGTTCATTTTCGGTACAGTAAGAAAACAACAAAATATACATTTTATGGTTATTTATTTACCAACATTTGTAAACAATGGCTTTATCCTTTTAACATTGCTTTAAAATAGCTGTGTGTGTGATGGATGTGAGCCACCACTAGGCTGATCAGTGCAACAGCAGGCAGTCATGAATGCTAAGCACAGGGTCCATAGCCAGGGTTAATGCAGTCAACGTATATAAAATAAAAACTAAATAAATAAGGCTCAGAATTGGTTTCTTAACAAAACCTTTCTACGTATAAAGTGCAACATTTCCACATATAAAGTGCTTCAAGTTGTTGCTCAGATTAAATAAAATGACACAACTTTTCTTCTACATACAAAAAGTGCAACATTAAACAGTTTCAAGTCAACTCAGCCTCAGATTAACTTTTCTTTCCCCCCCCCAGCCTTTAACCCTGGTGACTTTCACTCAATGTTCATGTTTTTTAGCCAGAAAAATCAGTTTATCCACATTGTCTGCAGAAAGAGCAGACCTGCTTGCAGTTAAAATGTCTCCAGCTGTGGAAAATACCCTTTCACTGGGCACGGAGCTAGCAGGTATGGTGAGGTAGTGCCTGGCTAACTTGGCAGTAAGAGGGTATATGGGCTCAATGTTCTTCCACCATAGAAGTGGGTCAAAATCTAGTTTTTAATGCAATATGGTCTTAAATCTGATGCTATAAAAACACCAACGGCATTTGTTATTGCTTTAGCCCTGCCTGACTCGCCGAGGAGAGGCTGCTTGAATGCGGTGGGAGTTGTGTTTGTTCGTCTTTCTCTTCGTTGAAGCGATGTTATCCATTGTTGTATCGCACCGCGAAGCCCAAATGTTCCCAAACGGGAGATCTTAACGAGGCAAGAGGGTCTTCCAGCTCTGGCTTTTGCATGTTGTAGTAGCCCGGTCGTTGCTAGCATGCCGTGTGTTGTGCCTCTGTGCGTTGTTTACACAACGTGCGCTGCGCTACTTAATATGTCCGTGTGGAAACTCGTTCGGTACACCTCCGAACCGAACCGAACCCCCCGTACCGAAACGGTTCAATACAAATACACGTACCGTTACACCCTTACATACAGCTGGTATAGGCTTCAGCCCTCCTGTGAACCCGATAGGGATGGATGGAAAAGGTTCACATAATAAGTCTGCAGAAACATTTTCCAATGCCTCCTGGTCTAACGTTCGCTATGGTTTCTAGGTGTATGTGCTGAAGCGACCTCATGTAGACGAGTTCTTAAAGAGGATGGGAGAAATGTTCGAGTGTGTCCTGTTCACTGCCAGTTTAGCCAAGGTAAGATGTCTGTTTAACGTTGAACATCATTCATCTCATCCGTCCACTCTTCTCCCCGACACAGTATGCCGACCCGGTCTCTGACCTCCTGGACAAGTGGGGAGCCTTCCGCTGTCGCCTTTTTCGGGAGTCCTGCGTCTTCCACCGAGGAAATTACGTCAAGGATTTAAGTCGCCTGGGTCGCGACCTAAACAAAGTCATCATTGTAGACAACTCCCCTGCCTCTTACATCTTCCATCCTGACAACGCCGTGAGTCCATCCCATTCTGAGCCCAGTCGGTCTAAAGCAGGGGTGTCCACAGTTTCTATTTTTTAGGACACCCATGGTGGAGACAAATAATAGGAGGGGTGTCCTGATCCGATATTATATATCAGCAAAAAAGATATTATCGAATGATATTGGTTTGCATTTACAATAATACAACTCTATGGTGAGTTTACTGAGGAATTTGTGAAACTGAAACAAAACAAAAATAATGCCGTTGTAAGTTAATACGAACACAGATGCCCATAAACGTGTTAGCATATTAGCTAGAGCTAACGATGCTAGCGTCATTACATTACAATAGCACCTACAAATATGCACGAAAACACTCCTACATCACACATGAGACGGTTTAGTAAGTATAAACAGTTTTAGTTATATTGTAAAACAGGGGTCACCAACGCGGTGCCCGCGGGCACCAGGTCGCCCGTAAGGACCAGGGGCCGTACTTATCAAGCTTCTTAGAATTACTCCTAAGAAGTCTGCTAAGAGTTGACTTAAGAGTAAATAAATTCTTCGCTGAAAGCTGCACTTAAAAGTTAGTTATCAAGCGTCTTACTCACACTTTCAGCGAAGTGTAGGACTGAATCTTGAGTGTCACACTCAGAGCTGAATTACGACATTACTATGTGCCGTAAACGGAATTTTAGGTGACGTCATTTCTGTGTCCATAGAAATGACCAATCACGGAAGGGAATCCGTTGTCTAAGAATAAAGAAATATCTTGGAAATATTTAAGTGGACAATGGGAGTGTATATTTTGACAATAAACTACAAAATAATACAAAACAAACTAGTCCCCGCCGGCACTCACGCTACCGCTCCCTCTCTTCTGTCGCCCACACACTCACTGACGTCACTCACCTCACGGCCACACACATACGCTACTGTCATAACATTTTCTTTCCAATTCATTAATTAGGCAACTAATTTGAAACTGGTGTGGGTGGCTCTATATATACTAGCCCACTGCAGACACATGCAGAAATCAACAAGGAATAGAAAAGTATTAAATCTGTGACAAAAATAATATCCGCTCTGTCTAAACGATACCGTTTGATCAGCTGCTCGTCATCAAAAAAACAACAACATTGTTCCGTTCCCTGAACGTTCGCGCACGTCTCTCTCGCCTCAGTGCCATCCCCTGCTGGCAACTCCTAACCACTTAAGACACCTCTGAAGGTCTCTCAAATATCGTGGAGAGTAGGAGTGATTCTTAGACTTAAGAACGTTGATAAAAAGCTTTTATTCTTAAGTTTGAGAGTAGGACTAAATTTCGCAAATTCTCAGGACTTAAGTGTAAAATGGCACTCTAAGAAGCTTGATAAGTACGGCCCCAGATGAGTCGCCCGCTGGCCTGTTCTAAAAATAGCTCAAATAGCAGCACTTACCAGTGAGCTGCTTCTATTTTTTAAATGTTATTTATTTACTAGCAAGCTGGTCTCGCTTTGCCCGACATTTTTAATTCTGAGAGACAAAACTCAAATAGAATTTGAAAATCCAAGAAAATATTTTAAAGACTTGGTCTTCACTTGTTTAAATAAATGCATTAATTTTTTTACTTTGCTTCTTATAACTTTCAGAAAGACAATTTTAGAGAAAAAATACAACCTTAAAAATTATTTTAGGATTTTTAAACACATATACCTTTTTACCTTTTAAATTCCTTCCTCTTCTTTCCTGGCAATTTAAATCAATGTTCAAGTAATTTTTTAAATTTTTTTATTGTAAAGAATAATAAATACATTTTAATTTAATTCTTCATTTTAGCTTCTGTTTTTTCGACGAAGAATATTTGTAAAATATTTCTTCAAACTTATTATGAGTAGAATTCAAAAAAATTATTCTGGCAAATCTAGAAAATCTGTAGAATCAAATTTTAAATCTTATTTCAAAGTCTTTTGAATTTCTTTTAGAATTTTTGTTCTAGAAAATCTAGAAGAAATAATGATGTCTTTGTTAGAAATATACCTTGGTCCAATTTGTTATATATTCTAACAAAGTGCAGATTGGATTTTAACCTATTTAAAACATGTCATCAAAATTCTAAAATCAATCTTAATCAGGAAAAATTAGTAATGATTATTGAAGATAAATTATGTTTCAAAATTTAATTGTCATTTTTTTCGTGTTTTCTCCTCTTTTAAACCGTTCAATTAGGTGTAAATATCATTAATTATTAATAACATAGAGTTAAAGGTAAATTGAGCAAATTGGCTATTTCTGGCAATTTATTTAAGTGTGTATCAAACTGGTAGCCCTTCGCATTAATCAGTACCCAAGAAGTAGCTCTTGGTTTCAAAAAGGTTGGTGACCCCTGTTGTAAAACTTATAAATGTTGCTTGGAGTGATGAATCCATCCATTTTCTACCGATTGCACCTCTTAGAGTGGCTGTAGTCTTTCCCAGCTGCATTCGGGCGGAAAGCAGGGTACACCCTGGACAAATCGCCACCTCATCACAGGGCCAACACAGATAGACAGACAACATTCACACATCAGGGCTTATCAACCAATCCCCAGGTGCATGTCTTTGGAGGTGGGAAGAAGCCTGAGTACCCGGAGGGAACCCACGCACTCACGGGGGGAATATACAACCACACGGAAAGACCACTACCGATAAATAAAAGAACGCCGCAAACCCCTGCATTGAGCGAATTTGTCCAAAAGATGGCGCCATAGCACAAACAATCAAACACCCTGTCAGTGTTTTTTGAGTTGAGTTTACTAGAGTTTTGAGTTCATTTCGAACATGCATGCATGCAACATGATGCATCACAATTTCCAGTTTCTCTATTCAACATGTTCCAATAGGAGTAGGAAGTTTTGCTTGTTTAAAAAAAAATATTTTGAATATTAAAGTTAAAGTACCAATGATTGTCACACACACACACACACACTAGGTGTGGTGAAATGTGTCCACTGCATTACACCCATCCCCTTGTTCACCCCCTGGGAGGTGAGGGGAGCAGTGGGCAGCAGCGGTGCCGCGCCCGGGAATCCTTTTTGGTGATGTAACCCCCAATTCCAACCCTTGATGCTGAGTGCCAAGCAGGGAGGTAATGGCTCCCATTTTTATAGTCTTTGGTATGACTCGGCCGGGGTTTGAACTCACAACCAAATGCCATCGCATCAGTGTTCCTTAAATTGATATACCGGCCCTCAGGCACATTTCTTTCTCTAAATTTGGCCCCCCAGTCAAAATAATTGCCCAGGCCTGTTATAGAGCATACCGTATTTTTGGGACTATAAGTTGCAGTTTTTTCATAGTTTGGCCGGGGGTGCGACTTATACTCAGGAGCGACTTATGTGTGAAATTATTAACACATTACCGTAAAATATCAAATAATATTATTCAGTTAGTTCACGTAAGAGACTAGACGTATAAGATTTCATGGGATTTAGCGATTAGGAGTGACAGATTGTTTGGTAAACGTATAGCATGTTCTATATGTTATAGTTATTTGAATGACTCTTACCATAATATGTTACGTTAACATACCAGTTGGTTATTTATGCCTCATATAACGTACACTTATTCAGCCTGTTGTTCACTATTCTTTATTTATTTTAAATTGCCTTTCAAATGTCTATTCTTAGTGTTGGCTTTTATCAAATACATTTCCCCCCCAAAAATGCGACTTATACTCCAGTGCGACTTAGATGTTTTTTTTCCTTCTTTATTATGCATTTTCAACCGGAGCGACTTATACTCCGAAAAATATGGTAGTTCAAGACTTACGGTCATTTGAAAACATCACTGCACATCATAATGGCAGCGACACTTTCCATCTTAAAGATCTAAAAAAAATTATTTGGGAATGTCCGACGGGCCAGATTGAAATACTTAGCATGTGGCCCCCGGGCCTTAATTTGCCCAGGTCTGCTCTATAACTAGGGATATTGTGTCCGATTAATATCGGTATCAGCCACACTGCAAAAAGTCAGTGTTCAAAAACAAGAAAAAAACCCACAAAAATGAGGGGTATTTTATTTGAACTACAGGTAAGCAAAATTATCTGCCAATAGAACATGAAAATTTGGCTTGTCAAGACTTTCCAAAACAAGTCAAATTAGCTAACCTCAATGAACCCAAAAATACCTTAAAATAAGTATATTGTCACTAATAACAAGTGCACTTTTCTTGGTAGAAAAAAAAAATATAAGACCTTTTTGCTCAATATGTGGAAAAATATTCTTAAATGAAGTAAATGCTAGTGCCATTATCTTGACATAATGATATGCGCTCGGCATTACATTTCTTGAAACCAGCAAACTTATACTAAAAACTAGATCGGCCGATATATGCGTTAAAATGTAATATCGGAAATTATCGGTATCGGTTTTTTTATTATCGGTATCGTTATTTTTTATTTTTTATTTTTAATTTTTAATTAAATCAACATAAAAAACACAAGATACACTTACAATTAGTGCACCAACCCAAAAAACCTACCTCCCCCATTTACACTCATTCACACAAAAGGGTTGTTTCTTTCTGTTATTAATATTCTGCTTCCTACATTATATATCAATATATATCAATACAGTCTGCAAGGGATACAGTCCGTAAGCACACATGATTGTGCGTGCTGCTGCTCCACTAATAGTACTAACCTTTAACAGTTAATTTGACTCATTTTCATTCATTACTAGTTTCTATGTAACTGTTTTTATATTGTTGTACTTTCTTTTTTATTCAAGAAAATGTTTTTAATTTATTTATCTTATTTTACAAATTTTTTAAAAAAGTACCTTATCTTCACCATACCTGGTTGTCCAAATTAGGCATAATAATGTGTTAATTCCACGACTGCATATATCGGTTGATATCGGTATCGGTTGATATCGGTATCGGTAATTAAAGAGTTGGACAATATCGGAATATCGGATATCGGCAAAAAGCCATTATCGGACATCCCTACTAAAAACTAATTTATTGTTCTTAATGGAAAGGCAACAAGGCAAGCGCTTGTTACTCTCGGGGTCTCCTAGCCGCTCAGGCAAATCATATTGTCTAAAAATGCATTTTTCCATCGACAACATGACATCATCGCGCCAAGTGCGTGCTCTTTCAGTCAATTAGTGCGCAAGGAATACATATATATATATATATATATATATATATACACACACACACAGCCTGGCCCCCGGCCAACAATTTTTTATTTGTAATTTTGAAGAATTCATCTGAATGTGCATGAACTATTTCTGTTAAAAATTGTTAGAAATGTCACATGTTAAATGTTTAAATATTAACTGTCAGTTTACTGTACTGTGCCAACTGTACTACTATATGAGTACTAGGGCTGCAACTAACGATTCATTTGATAATCGATTAATCTGTTGATTATTACTTCGATTAATAATCGGATAAAGGAGACAAACTACATTTCTATCCTTTCAAGTATTTTATTGAAAAAAAACAGCATACTGGCACCATACTTATTTTGATTATTGTTTCTCAGCGGTTTTTACATGTTGCAGTTTATAAATAAAGGTTTATTTAAAAATAAAAAAATATTTTTATTTTTTTATTTTTTTAAAAGCCTCTGCGCATGCGCATAGCATAGATTGACTAAATTAATCGGCAACTATTTTTATAATCGATTTTAAACGATTTAATCGATTAGTTGTTGCAGCCCTAATGAGTACGTATTTTCTATTTTTTCATTGAAAATAAAACAGCAAAGTCCATTTGGCTGTCATCTGTTTTAATTATGAGACACAATTGTGTCAAAGTCATGTTTTTTTTTTTTCATGCTTGACGTAAGAAATCATTACTTTAAAAAAGTAGTTTTCTACTTGTGAGTGTTGATGACACAGCTTTGCAACAGTTGATATTCTAGTTTCAAGCATGTTTTACTCAATATAGGTCATCAAATCTCAGCAACAAGCTGTAATATCTTACTGACATCATTTAGGACCAAAACCCTTAAAACAAGTAAAACACTCTAACATCAAATCTGCTTATTGAGAAGAATTATCTTACCAGACAGAAAATAAGCAAATATCACCCTTGTTTGAGATATTTCATCTTACTTAGATTGAAATTTTTGCAGTGCAATACCCAGGACTCCAATATCGGTATCGTATTGGACGTGCAAAATCGGGACACCCCTAGCAAATAGATCTAACAAGCGCATCCTTTATCCTGTCTCGCTCGTTCACAAGATTGTGTGGTCATCCCCCAGGTGCCCGTGGCCTCGTGGTTCGACGACATGTCCGACACCGAGCTGCTGGACCTCATCCCTTTCTTCGAGCGCCTAAGCAAAGTGGACAACGTCTACACTGTCCTCAAGCACCAAGGGGCCACAAGCTAACAGAATTTTTTTTTTATTTTTTAAAATACACATCCGAACAAAACCAGCATGTAAATCTGACACAATCAAATTCACATCAGTGAGGGTTTCCACCCTAGACTGAGACTCTTCCCATGCCAGGAAGTCTTCCATGTTGTTGGCGCCGCCACCTCCTGGTCGAGCAGGAAACTGCTCTACATTAGCCTTCCTCGTTCCTCAGCTCAGGAAGCGACACCTGCGTGGATTTTTAAGGACGTTTTTTTTTTTTGCCCTTTCGTAGGGCAATTCTAAGGACTCGGCATCCAGAATGTGCCTTTTTTAAACTTTGCTACAACAACAAATATTTTAGCTACACCTGCCGTGCCACAGAGGTCAAATGTCACACTTGCTGTAAACTCAAGTTGCGTTGCGTTCGACGGGCTCACTTCCACCTTTTGAGTGAAAAACTTGGAATTCTTAAGAGGAGCATAGGAAGTGCGGAACTAAGTACGTCGTCCTCTTTCTCTTTTATTCCGAAACGGTACACATAGGCTGGAAACTCACGCAAAGGGTGCAAAGTGTGTCTCTATTTAAAGCAACAATCCACTCTAAAAACCCCCCTGGATTCATTTTGTTGATGGTTTTAAGCCAGTGGTTCTTAACCTTGTTGGAGGTACCGAACCCCACCAGTTTCATATGCGCATTCACCCAACCCTTCTTTAGTGAAAAATAAAATGTTTAGTTTTTTTTCAAATTCAAGGCAAAGTTATATTTTTTTGGTAACACTTTAGTATGGGAAACATATTCTAAGTAACAAAGACTTAATTTAAAGTTATTTGGACACTAGGGGAACATATTCTAAGAAATAAAGACTTAATTTAAAGTTATTTGGACACTAGGGGAACATATTCTAAGTAACAAAGACTTAATTTAAAGTTATTTGGACACCAGGGGAACATATTCTAAGTAATAAAGACTTCATTTAGAGTTATTTGGTTAGGGTTAGAGGGTTAGAATAAGGCCATGCCGAATAAAGCATTAATAAGTACTTAATAATGACTAGTTAAAGGCCTACTGAAATGAATTTTTTTTTATTTAAACGGGGATAGCAGATCCATTCTATGTGTCGTACTTGATCATTTCGCGATATTGCCATATTTTTGCTGAAAGGATTTAGTAGAGAACATCGACGATAAGAGTTCGCAACTTTTGGTCATTGATAAAAAAAAAAGCCTTGCCTGTACCGGAAGTAGCGTGACGTCACAGGTTGAAGGGCTCCTCACATTTCCCCATTGTTTACACCAGCAGCGAGAGCGTTTCGGACCGAGAAAGCGACGATTAACCCCATTAATTTGAGCCAGGATGAAAGATTCGTGGATGAGGAACGTGAGAGTGAAGGACTAGAGAGGCAGTGCGGGACGTATCTTTTTTCGCTCTGACCGTAACTTAGGTACAAGCTGGCTCATTGGATTCCACACTCTCTCCTTTTTCTACTGTGGATCACGGATTTGTATTTTAAACCACCTGGGATACTATATCCTCTTGAAAATGAGAGTCGAGAATGTGAAATGGACATTCACAGTGACTTTTATCTCCACGACAATACATCGGCGAAGCACTTTAGCTACGGAGCTAACATGATAGCATCGGGCTTAACTGCAGATAGAAACAAAAGAAATAAACCCCCGACTGGAAAGATGGACAGAAGATCAACAATACTATTAAACCATGTACATGTAACTACACGGTTAATGCTTTCCAGCCTGGCGAAGCTTAACAATGCTGTTGCTAACGACGCCATTGAAGCTAACTTAGCAACGGGACCTCACAGAGCTATGCTAAAAACATTAGCTATCCACCTACGCCAGCCAGCCCTCATCCGCTCATCAACACCCGTGCTCACCTGCGTTCCAGCGTTCGACGGCGCGACGAAGGACTTCACCCGATCATCGACGCGGTCGGCGGCTAGCGTCGGATAGCGCGTCTGCCATCCAACTCAAAGTCCTCCTGTTTGTGTTGCTGCAGCCAGCCGCTAATACACCGATCCCACCTACAGCTTTCTTCTTTGCAGTCTCCATTGTTCATTAAACAAATTGCAACAGATTCACCAACACAGATGTCCAGAATACTGTGGAATTATGAGATGAAAACAGAGCTTTTTGTATTGGGATACAATGTGTCCGAATACTTCCGTTTCAACCATCGACGTCACGCGCATACGCCATCATTCAACCGGAAGTTTAGCGGGAAATTTAAAATGTCACTTTATAAGTTAACCCGGCCGTATTGGCATGTGTTGCAATGTTAAGATTTCATCATTGATATATAAACTATCAGACTGCGTGGTCGCTAGTAGTGGCTTTCAGTAGGCCTTAAATAATGACTAGTTAAGAGCCAATATGTTACTAATTTGCATGTTAATAAACAACTAATTAATGGTGAAGATGTTCCCCATACTAAAGTGTTACCAACCGTGCATGAACATCACCTTGTTCAAAGAACAACACCAACACAGTGCATAAACTCACAACAAATTCACACACCTGCAAATCAGTGTGACTTCCGCTGTTGCCGATAGGGAGAAGTTTTTATTTACACGATGAGTCGGGTGTGTCTCGACCTCCGCCAAACCCATTGAGGTTGACTCACCGGACCCCTAGGGTTCGATCGAACCCAGGTTAAGAACCACTGTTTTAAGCTGGGATGCAATTTTATCTCCGGGGCAAAGTAGGAACACAAATCGTACTGACTTGTTCTTAAGGTGGAATTGAACAATTCCAGATATGACGAGCAGTGCGGCCTGGAAAAGACGCTGAATGACTGGACTGTGCTTTTTGAAGCGACTCCATTGAGAACAGGCAGGGATGGATGATGATTCAAACTCGTTTTATTATGATTTATGACAGTGTTCATGTTTTAAGAAGATCCTGGCAATCAAAATATTTTTCCTAAATATTTTTTTTCTTCCACTTCTCAATGCCATTCCTCAGCTTTTCAGTATGCAAATGATCCAGTCCAATGCCAGCAGAAGACCGCAGTAATAGAATATTACTGTTATAGGCACCTAACAGTAAACATTTTCTAATTGTGTTTTTCGGGGAGGGTTTTTAATGACTATGAATTTGTCTGACGTCACCACAGGGCTGCTACTGTACCTCACGTGTTCAGTAGATTTGTGTTTTGCACAGCAACAAAGCAAACTTGCCATTAATATAGCATTTAGTATTTGATACCTGCTGATATTGTATAGCCACTTATACATAACATACATAGTTATTTTACGGCAGGATTATTTAACAGAAAAACACCCAAATAAAGGTTATGAAATCATTTGTATTTCATTGAGTGGAATAAGTAACGTTTTTTTGTAGTTGGTCTGTAGAAAACCCAAAGCCAGTGAAGTTGGCACGTTGTGTAATTCGTAGATAAAAACAGAATACGATGATCTGCGAATCCTTTTCAACTTATATTCAGTTGAATAGACCGCAAAGACAAGATATTTAATGTTCAAACTTTTTGCAAATAAGCATTAACTTAGAATGTAATGGCAGCAACACATTGCAAAAAAAGTTGGCACATGGGTATGTTCACCACTGTGTTACATGGCCTTTCCTTTTAACAACACTCAGTAAAGGTTTGGGAACTGAGGAGACACATTTTTGAAGCTTCTCAGGTGGAATTCTTTCCCATTCTTGCTTGATGTACAGCTTAAGTTGTTCAACAGTCCGTTGTGCTATTTTAGGCTTCATAATACGCCACACATTTTCAACGGGAGACAGGTCTGGACTACAGGCAGGCCAGTCTAGTACCCGCACTCTTTGACTATGAAGCCACGCTGTTGTAACACGTGGCCTTGGCATTGTTTTGCTGAAATAAGCAGGGGCGTCCCACGATAACGTTGCTTAGATGGCAACATATGTTGCTCCAAAACCTGTATGTACCTTCACAGATGTGTAAGTTACCCATGTCCTGGGCACTAATACACCCCCATACCATCACACATGCTGGCTTTTACACTTTGCGCCTATAACAATCCGGATGGTTCTTTTCCTCTTTGGTCCGGAGGACACGACGTCCTCAGTTTCCAAAAACAATGTGAAATGTGGACTCGTCAGACCACAGAACACTTTTCCACTTTGCATCAGTCCATCTTAGATGAGCGAAGCCGACAGCGTTTCTGGGTGTTGTTGATAAATGGTTTTCGCCTTGCATAGGAGCGTTTTATCTTGCACTTACAGATGTAGCGACCAACTGTAGTTACTGACAGTGGGTTTCTGAAGTGTTCCTGAGCCCATGTGGTGATATCCTTTACACACTGATGTGGCTTGTTGATGCAGTACAGCCTGAGGGATAAAAGGTCACGGGCTTAGCTGCT